>NW_016690503.1:11686-40114 GCF_001604755.1 Lepidothrix coronata | reverse complement strand
TCTTTTAAATCGATAAACGGCGCTGCCTGGCTCCGGCAAAACAGCCTGTGCTTACACGGGAACGATTCCGTTTTGGGTTTGTTTTATCCCCTAGATATGGGTGAGCAGTCCACACAATGCCACTGGTTACTACACAGTGTATGGAGAGGAAGCACTGCACGCTGATCACTTTACTGCTCGCCTGAGCTTTGGGGACACTCAGACCGTGTGGGCTCGGACCGGGTACCTGGGCTTCCTGCGCAGGACAGAGCTCACTGACGCCAGCGGAGGTGAGAGGAAACACCTTCTACCTACAGCCTGAAACCCCTTGGGATAGCTGAGCTAGCAAAGAGTAACCTTTCCTTCAAGTTTCTCCTGTTATCACAGGAGAGTGCTGAATTGAGCAGGAATTGTTCTATCGTTCGGCAGGTTCGGGACACGGACAGATAGCAGCGGTTTCACAGCCTTTCAGAATTTAAAGGTCTAGAGGAGAAACTTCTCCATAATTTTTCCAGTATAGAAAATAAATTGTTAACCTTGGGGGTTTTTTTCAAATCTAAGCCGAGATGTCTAAATTTGGGAAATAGGGCAGTTTGTCTTCAGTCTGCTTACGTTTTCTGCTAAAGCAGAATACAAAGCAGGTACAACTCTTGATTATAATATATTAAAAAAAATAAATCTCTGAACATCCTAAGGATGGGAGTTTGAATGCTTCTAACTTATTAGCAAATATATATATTGCTAATTTTCTGTGATTGGAGTGAAACGAATGATGGCGTCTACATGGATAGTGTCAGTGTCCCAACTGCTGCCACTGGATTATAACAGCAAGTTTTTGTGCCTTGTAGCTTTCTGAAAAATTACATGTCCTAGAGATTTTTGTCACCGTGGAACAGTGTCAGTTGTCCTTTAATTTGTCAGCATTTGCAAGGCTGTGTACAGTGAATTAACATAGCAATATGTATGAAACACGGCTTCCCAGCATGCTTTTCATCTCCAGTGACACGACTGAGCAGAATTATAAAATAGTTCACAAAGAAAAAAGCAAAGTTGAATTGAACAGAGCTGCAGAATGAATATGGAGAGTGTTCTCCTTCAAGAAGGGCCTAGGAGAGCTTTGCTTATTTAACCTGGCAAAGCTGAGGCTGCGGAGAGAGCAGAGTTGATCTCACTGCATAAACTGTGGAAACTCAAGAAGCTGAGCAGAATTTTGCTGGCATGAGGTCAAGTGGGTATAAGCTGGTGTTAAAAACAAAACAAAAAGTGAAATTGGGAAATTCAAAAAGTGTTCCTGTCAATCAGAGGAGAAAAGTTCTCTGGTAAGAATAGTAGGACAAAAAGGTACTTTTGGATTTCGATCGCGTTTATGAACTGAGATGACATTACATGAGAGAAGGGACAGAACTGGATGACCCAGAAATTCTTTTCAGTCTGGTTTCAGTTGCTTGGAGTCTACAGGCAGACGTGCTGCTTGAGCTCTTCATTCTCTCCAAATGCTTGATGTGTTATAGACTGCTTTCCCTAGGAAGCACTGGGAACATTTTAGAATGTCAGGAATGAGCACGTACATGTGGCCATGTCTGTCCTGTAGATGTGATGGTGTTTAAATGTGTGTGCTGTATTGCAGAGAGACACGATGCCCTGTATGTGGTGGGCTCTTTGGATGAAACACTGGAGCTCAGAGGAATGAGGTACCATCCCATTGACATAGAAACCTCCGTAATAAGGGCACATAAGAGCATTGCAGAATGGTAAGAACCTCAGCATTGCTTTTCTGTATCCTTTTATTTCTTCTAAAGCAGAAGAACTTGTAACTTCCCTGGCTGTGTCAGAACATACACATTGTTTACTTGTAAGCTTTGAGAGGTCTTGTCTTTCTTATAATAATCTCTTTTAATAACTAGCTTCCTTCGAGTAGGTGTTTTTTTTCCCCCTGTTAATACCTGTATCATGCCAACAGTGCTGTGTTTACGTGGACAAACTTGCTGGTGGTGGTTGTGGAGCTGGAAGGCTCGGAACAGGAAGCGCTGGACCTGGTGGCGCTGGTGACAAACGTGGTTCTGGAGGAGCATTATCTCATAGTGGGTGTTGTGGTCATTGTGGACCCAGGTGTCATTCCCATCAATTCCCGTGGTGAGAAACAACGCATGCACTTGAGAGATGGATTTTTAGCTGATCAGTTGGATCCTATTTATGTTGCCTACAACATGTGAAAACGGGAAACCACGTCAAGGCTAAAGCACCAAAATCCAAGGGACTTTCCTCATAATAACATAAGAATCCATGTTCTGTGTTTTTAAAAGCTGATGAAGACCTTAGGAAAACGGAGATACTACTCTTCACAGACCTTCATCTCCCAAGACTGCATTTGCTTTCATAAGTCCATTGTAACAGTTACAGCTGTCTTAGGATGGAGAGTTTACTGGAATTCCTGAAGGAAGCTTATTAGAACTATCATGGACCAATTTTATTTTTTTTGGGGGGGGGTGGGAATAATTATGAATGTCAGTACTTGATGCACTGCATAAAAGGACATAAAGCGGGGTGGGGAGAGAACACCAGCTGTGAGGAGGACTCCTAGAAGTAACACCTAAAGTCGGGAGTAACCATCCAGAGTTCACCTCCGTGTGACTGTTTGCAATATATCGGCAGTTTCGGGGTTGGGACTTAACCTTCAAGATTGCACACACCTCTACCACATTCTCTACTGAAAGGAATTTTGCACATACTTGGAGATTTAATAATGCAGCCTTTTTATTTTAAGTCACTGACTCATCCCCGTTCAGAAGAAACCAATCCATTCCAATCCCGGATTCAGTGTAACAGTTAATGCTGCTGTTCAGCTTTTTTGTACCAAGCAAAAACAAAAACTGCAACTGTAACAGTGTTACTTACGGTGCCATGCTGGACTCTGTAATGCTACAAACTTTATAATAAAATACAAAGTAATATCTAGTTTTAAGTACTTGATGCAGGAGCCTTCAGTGTTCTTGCTCTCCTAACTCCACGTCCCAGTCACCTGTTTTCATAGTGTCAGCTGTTAATTCCTGCCCTGCATAACGCCAAGGATTTGAAAATTCATTCCAAAGCCACTAGTCTCTGAATGATTTGTACAGATGTTTACAAAGCATGGGCTTACAATATGTTTTCCCTGAATATCCTGTGCTAAAACTTACAATAGCGACTTTTTTTTTTCCCCACCATGGAAAAGCTATTCAGTGTTAGTTAGCTTGAGCTGCTGTGGTACAAACTGTCTTTATTTTCTTTGGAGTTGTATTTAGACTCTTTTGTTTGGGCTAAAATACCCAGTTGGTTGAGTCACAGTTGACTAATTAAGGTTTTGAAGTTTCTGCCTGATCTAATACTGCAGTGAACCTGATGCAGAAAGAGAATAGGAAGTTATTCAGATACTTACTGTGTTTGAAGGTAAGCACGAGACTAGCAAATAATTATTTTTATAGATTTGTTAAAGACTTTGAGAGCTACATACAATTTTTTTAGTAATGCACAAGTGTGGCAAAAGGGCCAGCTTTTTCTGCAAGGCGATTCTGCCTGGATCAGTGCCTAAGAAAGATAGATGTCAGTCCCCTGATATATCAGATTTACTTATGATTAAATAAACTCTGAAATCTGCAAGAAAAAGCTTTCCTATATAGTAGTTATCTGCCCTGATGGTGTTTACCTGTGGTGTATTATACAGCTGCATACTCCTGACTGTAATTATGTACAGAACCTGTGTAACTTATTCTCTGAGTACAGCAGCCTCCAGCAGCGGGCTGTGGGACACCCCTCCTAACAAAAGAGCTGGCAAAAGGAGAGAACTCCCTAACCCTCATCTCCACGTTGTAGTTTTTTAGCAAGTAAAGCATTGTAAGACTTTTGTATTGAGAGATACTGATGACAGTGAGACGAGTTGCCTTGTAAAGTTAAATCTTAAAACAAAAAAAAGCTCATTAAACATTTCAAAACAGCTTGTGGCGATCTGACTTGATGAATGTTGAAACTCGGGCCTGTTAGACCAAAACCTTGGCTTAGCACAGTTTGCACCTGTGTTTCGGGCAGTCTAGTGCCTTAAAGAGCTTTTTCTGTGAAACTTCAGGGCGGGGGCAGCGAGCCTGGGCTGGGCCTGTATGACATCACTGTCAGGCAGTGCCTGTATGATGTCCCCACCACGGTGCACGTCACGTCACTCCGCTAAGCAGCACCTGGTGATCTCTGGGCTTCGCCGCTGCCCCATGTGTGGCCGAGCCTTTCTGGGGCCTCTGAGCTCCAGCCCCGCGCAAGGATGCACAGCAAGGTCCAGCCGTGCCCCTGCTTGGTTTGCAGCCAGGCACAAGCCAGAATTTATACCTTCAAGAAACATTGTAAAAGGCACCAACCCAGGACGAAGAGAGGCTTGATGCCAATCCAGGCTGATGCCGACCAGGGCGAAAGCACTGGCTGGGAAGGAAAAGCTGGAGCAGAAGCAGCAGGACGGAGGTGACAGCCTCCAGCAACATCGCCAGGCTCATCCACAGCTGCTGTGGCAGCACGTTGGAAGGCTGTAAAAATCCCTAAAACAGCTGTTGTGCCCTCCTGCAGTGTGGGTCACGGGAGGTAGAGTGTCTGGTTTAATTTTTATCCAAATGAAACGTTGTGCTGCCGCGGCGTTACTCCAGAGCACGTTTCCGACTGGTGTTCTTCCTCTGACACAAGGTTCAGGGGAAACACTTATTTGGGGCACAGCAGCTGTGTCAGACTCTGCTGAGGCTGCCCACAGTCAGCATGGTGTGCAGAACACTCCGTGGTTACAGGGTGTTCCATCCTGGGAATGGGGCTCTGGCAAGGGATTTTGTCATGTCATCTGCATCTTTTAACACAGACTTTTGGGGGTTCCTGGCCAAAGCACCTGCTTTTACTCAGATTTAAAGAAGGATGGTTGTTTATGGAAACAAATTAAACTGTAGTGTCTTAAATGAAGGCAGAGTTTTTGCTTGAAAAGGCAAGAGGGGTGAGGCACCGACAGAAACCATTTGTACCAGCAGTAGGTTTAGGAAACAGGCGGGAATTGATCCTGCAAAATGTGACTTGTGTTTAAAAGCAGTGCACATAACAAGGCATCTTGGAACCTTTGCTGTTCTTCCCGCTGTTGATTCCAGCAAGGCATTGTGCCTGGCATCCAGAGAGTGCTCTGTGTGACATGAATTTAAAGCACGAGGGGTTTTTAGTGCCAAAACATCTTAACTCATCTTCCTCAAAGCTAATGAGATCGGGATTCAAAAACCTATAATTCATCTTAAACGGGTACGACATTTGAAATCCCAGCTCGTAGTAAAGGTACAAGGATGATTTTTGTTGTTGTCCTTTGTGGGTTTTTCATCTGATTTGTGGGAATAGAAAATGTACTAAGAAGGGATTCTAAGCCCTGTCTCCTTCTGAACTAATGCGCTGTTGAGGGAATGGGGCAGAATGTTTCAGATTTATTCTGGGGTGAGAGACTGGACTCCGGTGAGTAGTAAATAACTTTGTAAACGTTAATAAAGCTGCCTTTATTGCAGCAGTGTTCTTTGTGAGCCACCACTTCACACTGACTTTTTAGAAGCTTTATGTCATTTTGGCAGCAGGACTATGAGATTGCTTTAACGCCCTTATTTATTGCTAATTGTTACCCAGGAATTTATTACAGTGGAAAAAAGGAAGCAGTGTTCAAGTGCACATTGCAAGCGTTCTGTACCAAGTCCCTGATTATTTTGATGCTGTTTCCCTGCCACTGTTTCCCTGTCATTATATGAAAACAGATACTGTGCACTTTAAGGATCTCTTTGGATAGGCTTCTGGTTTGGTTTCTGTAGAATATCCACAACTCTGTTTTAAGGGCAAAAAGGGAAAGCTTGCACATTTCCCGTATATCAGTGTATCAGGCCAGAAACTGTGTTAGCAGATGATAGAGCTGGATTACATCTAAGAACTAATTTACAGCTGGCAAAACTGCATGAAATAATTCTTTTGCACTTCAGCGTTTACTTGATGCTTGGTATATTCTTGCTTATATGTTTATATTCAGCCAGTTAATATGCTTTAAATATTTATCTGGTCAGATATTTCAAATGAGATGTTTCCAAGCCAGAGTTTCTCCTCATGGCCAGTTCTAATTGGCCAAATTTTTGTGTTTGTACGTAGATTTCCTGTTGGTTTTGTGTTGTTTAGGAGGAACTGGGTACACCAGGTTCTATTTCCAGTTTGGTTATGCCAGTGCCATATAAGCAGAGTTCTGTCTTTTTTTGTATTTCAGTACATGTTCTTAAAATAATATATGTCTTTTCCTCCAGTCATTTCTGGGATTTCTGTTCTCGCCTGAACATAGAAGTTTTCTTTTAGAAGTGATAAACATTGCTATTTTTTTAGCATTGCTTAAAACTTACCTGGCAAAGTAACTGCAAAATCATGATTTGTCTTTACTTCTGCCAAATGTGAATGACAGTGCTATGGTTGGTTGTGTTCCTTCTCTGGAGTCTGTAAAAGTCCACATCTGATTTATGGAAAAAAACATATTTTGGTTTCCTTCTTAAATTATTTTTCTTGCTGTCAGTATGCAAACTCTGATATTGAATGATTCAGTCTGGATGCACTTCCATCAACAGTTAACAAGATGAAGAATATTTTTTTTTTTTTCGATATGCTAACAGCAACAGTCAGCACTCTCAGTAAGATTAGATCCTGTGTGGAAGAACGTTTGGGGGGGGCTGTAAGTACTTTTACAGTGCTGGTAATTTTGTCTCTGATCCGGGGATCCCTTTCACAGATGCACTTCACCTGAAGTTATCTGCGGAGAGAGTAAAAGTGCAGATTCTAGTCTCCCGGAGCAAAAAGTAATGGTATCATTCTAAATTCTGAAAATGCGATTCGGCAGAGGTAGAATACAGCATGGATGTACAAAATCTGCCCTTCTGTCAATTTTCTAGCTTCAGAAGTGAATTTGAGTCTTTTAAGCATCTCAAGCCCTTCCTGTTACTGAACTTTCTTCTCTTTGTTTCACTTTTAGAAAGTAGGTCTTATCTTGAACAGAAGTCTGTAATATATGAAACCTTCCGTTGGTGTCCTTCCTGGTGGAAAATTCATTGGCTTCCTCTTTATAGAGAGTCAAAAGCATAACTGACAAATGTGTCCTACGTCAGGTAGGCTCTGCTGGTGTGAAGCTGCTGTTTGATCCTTGGGGGAACCTTCCAGGGCCCTGAGGGTCCCACAGCGCAGAACTCAGAGCTTACTGTCACCAAACCTGCCTTTCTGCAGGCTGTCATTGATGATGGAAACGTGAATTTTCTGAGCTCCCCTGACTGATGCAACATCAGATCAATGTAATCAGTGCCTGTGAGGTCTTGTACACACCTCGGGTATTGTACACAGCCCCCTTGTTTGCATGGGGTTTTGTAGGCTGGGCACGGGGCTTGTGCAGTCCGGGGGGGGGCCCAGGCTGTGAGCAGAGGTGCTGGAGGTGGCTGGCTGTGGCTGTCCTGTGTGTGTGAGGGGACAACAGGCCTGAGGGATCAGCAGAGTTGTTGGCAGGGGACCAGCGTTGCCCAAACTGCTTTGCTGGCCTCCCCCACCGTGCCAGTGTACAGCTGTCCCCACAGTCCACGGTGTGAGCTGAGCCGCCCCCTGTGTCAGAGGGACAAGGAACGCAGGGGGAGCAGAGCTGTGAGTGTAAGCTGCAGTGCAGGCTGGGTGATGGTGAGGCCTGTGACTGTGCTGTCTGTTTCAGGAATTTCAATTTTGCCGGCCCGGGAGGCGTGCCAGGGGCTCAGTAGCCTGAGCACTGCACCCTGCAGCGTTTGCAGTCAGGGTGCTCACCTCAAAGGAGGACACATACTCTTCCTCTCTGACAAGAGGCACCAGCTCCACCTTCTCCTGTGCTGGGTGAAGCCTCTCTGAATTCCCAGCAGTGGTGTGGCTGAGTAAGGATCAGCCTTACTGCCAGAAACATGGGTGCAGTCGTGCCGTGTCACTCCCTACTGCTGCTCTCGTGTCGCACCGGCTCTGCCAGCGTTCAAGCTGCATGTTACAGCTCGTTGCTGCTGCTGCAATGCTGTGCAGAGCTGCTGAACAGGCCTGGTCTTGGGGAATGATTCCTCATCATGTGAGCGCTGCTGGTGCAGGGGGGCAGAAGGCAGGTGAGACCCTTGTATGGAAGCATCGCACCCTCGGGTTCAGGCTCCAGAGAGGGTCATGAGTCCTGTCTACCCTTCCCAATCTTGAGGACACTGTCTGCCCCCATTTGTTGTTGTCACACAGTGCCTCAGCTCCGTACTAGTGCTGAAAACAGCTGAACTGTCTCAACAAATGAGCGCTACCCTGGGATGGCAACATGGCTTTTTGTGCCAGGTGAAGTATAAGATGCTGTCTCTTGTATGCCTGACTCTACCTGAGTGTCCCCTTGCAGAGCTTGGGGGAGACAGGTGAGAGCAGCACGATGGTTCCTGTCCAAAGACATGTCATTTTGTGCATGAAATTGTTATAAAATGGGGAATGAGGTAAAAACAGGGACAACTGTGAGCATCTTTGTCATGAATCTGTCACTATTGATGTTGCTGGCCAGGAATGCCCAACTCACAGGTGTTGATGAGCTGGACAGCAGGTGCAGACTGGAAAAGGCAGAAGCATAGACTTTGGGGAAGTTGCCCTAGGTTTAGTTTAGGCTTTGTAAGGGTTCACAACTGCAAGCCCCTGGATGACTCCTGCAGAGGTGCCTTGTGCTCCTTTGTCCTCACAGATGCACCTGCCAGTGTGGACAGCCAGATGGAACATGGTGGTGGTGACAACCTCGAGCTGTTTGGCCAGCCACAGTGACACCAGGGAGGAGGTGAAGGGTCGATGCCCAACAAGAAACCCAGGGCCATGAGCTATAGCAGTGCTTCAGGCTGCATCCTCCAGCCTCCTGCTCTGACGGT
The DNA here is from genome assembly GCF_001604755.1 of Lepidothrix coronata. Classification (NCBI taxonomy): domain Eukaryota; kingdom Metazoa; phylum Chordata; class Aves; order Passeriformes; family Pipridae; genus Lepidothrix; species Lepidothrix coronata. The sequence goes on along the minus strand of NW_016690503.1, from coordinate 31,211 downwards.
GCAGGTCACAAAAGGACACATTTTTCACCAGAGACCGAAACCACATTTTATTTTTGCCACTTCCACACACTCAGGAGGCTGTGCCTGGTCTGTGGTCACACTGGGCCGATCCCCCCATCCCTTCTGACTGAGCCTGGACACCTTACCAAGGCACATCCCAGGCCCAGGAGCTGACCCCAGCCCAGAAGCCTCATACGCTGTTGCTTCCAGTTCTGCAGGCTGCCAAAAGCAGGGAGAATTGATCAACAAGAGGAAAGCCTGGGCTGTTAGATGGTTATGCTTTTAGACAGTTATGCTTTGCCTTGCAAGCCAAGGGTGTCTCAATTTGCCAAGAAATGGGTGGGCTCTACTGAGCCCCTGTGAGGGGCCAGGAGCTGGGTTTCCTGGGTGAATGGCATGCACAGAGCCCACAGGAATCACTGGGAGCCTTCCTGTTCAGGCCAGTGGGCTCAGAAACAGGCTTCCATAACCAGCCCCTCTGCATCACCTTGTCCTTCAGCCCTTAAATTTCCCTTATTCCTTTGCAAGCAAGCTTGGATCACAGCGTCTGCCTGCTTCCAGCCCTGGGCATGTTCCTGGCTTACAACAGCAGGGAAGGAGCTTGAGACAAGGCACTCACATGCTGCCTCCAGCGCGGTGGGCGCTGGCCGATAGGCTTTCCTGAGCTGTGCAGGTTTTTCTTTGTTTCACAAAGCTGCAGAACTTATTAAGCTGCTGAAGTCTAGCACAAGCTGAACTCTAAGGAGCCTGTAGTCACACCCACTCCTTTTCCCGGAGAAGTGATGCTGCCTTGCATCTCTCCAGCATGAGCAGAAGGGGCTCGCCTGCTTTCCACCAGCTCACTCGTGCTCAAAGAACTCGTGGCAAGCGGCAGTGACCATGGCAATGAAGGCTACAAACTCCTGGAAGTCGCACTCAGCGTCCCCATCGCTGTCCAGTGCCTCCGTGACTTTGTCCACAGTCTCTTGGTCTTTGATTTCCTGAAGGGATAGAAATAGGCAGCCAAAGCTGGGGAGGACCAGAGTGGGACCCAGACAGTAACATGTCCCTCCTTCTCCGGTGTTCTCGTGGCTGAAACTCTGTTCAGACACATCGTTTCCAGCCTGTGTTGAGGCACTGCCCTGTGCCTCTGAATTGCAGCCACAGCTGTGCTGCTGGGAAGAGACCTCTTGAGCCCCTTGGGGCGAGGCTGTCTCCCCATCTCAGGGAAGGAAATTTCCCTAGTATCCAACCCACACCCCAGCCTGCCATGCAGGCTGTTGCACTTGTCCTGCTGCTCTGCAGAGCTGGAGCAAACGATTTAGCACCCTGATGTGTGGATAAACCACTTCCCCTGCTCTTGCTTCCCATGGGAGATAGAGTTAGTGGAGTGCGGAGGCTGCTTAATGCCACCTGAGCCCAGCCAGGCGAGCTGTGAGGAGGACAATACTTACACTGAGGAAATGGGTCAGCTCATTGTTAATGAGCTCCTTCAGTTCTGATTTCTTCAGCTTGTGCTTGTCTCCCTCCTTGCCGGAGTACTGGTGGAAGGCATCGATGATGGCGATCATGCCCTTCTCCAGCTCAGACATGGTAACGGCGTGGCCCTGAGGTCGGAGGGGGCGATCAGGACATTAACCTGGGCAAGCTCCAGCAATTCCTTTTGCTTTGGAAGCACAGCCACCTCGATCAGCAAAACCGGACCCCGTGCTTAAAGCATTCTGCTGGGAAGGACTGACAGAAGCTCTGGCTTCAGGGGAAAAGCTTATGAGAGACTGTGACTCTGCTTTCAGGGGCTCTCAAGAAACGCAGAGCCACAACCCGAGGAGAGGGGCAGGTAAGGGTTCATTTTGCTCACAGAGCTTCAGAACAGTTTTGCTGTCCCCTCTGTCACAGGCAGCCTCGCCTATGCCTTTGCCTGCAGGCCTGTCTCCAGCCGAGCAGTCAGGGGAACCAGGCAGGAGCCAGTTTTGATGAGTGCCAGTAGGACGAAATAAGCACCTCTCTAACCTCCCTTCTCCCTCACTTGATCTGGGGACCCTCCTGGGACTGATAATCATTGGGATTGCAGCGTTTCCTGCAGATTTCACAAACAGACAGACAAACCAAAAAGGGAGAGATGCAAAACCACCTTCCCAAAAGCTGGGAAAAAAACTAATGGCACTCTGTTCGTTCATACCCCACAGGTAAAATGTCTCCTGCCCCGTGACCTGGCTCCTGTTTCTCCACCACAAGGCACTGAATCTCATCCCACCGCCTTATTCTCCAGCTGACTTCCTCCCCCACGCAGCAGGCAGTGTCCAAACAGAAGGACTGTTTCCGATCAGGTAGGAAATATTCCCGAAGCACTTCATGCGTGCATTCTAAGAGCCCTTTGCATGCTCACGACCTGCCTCCTTCCCCGTCCGCAAGGCTGAGGAGTGTTTCAGCTCCTCACCGGCTCCGCAGCGCTCGGTGCCCCGGCGCTGCCCCCGCCCGGCATCCCCCGGCCTCTCTCACCTCCCTGCTGCCGGCGGGGCTGTGGCTCAGCGATGGGCGCCCCAGGGCCTCGCTGCCTTCTTATGCCGGAGGCGGGGAGCCCCTGGAGCCAATGGCAGGCGAAGGCGGGGGTGTCCGGGCCGGGCTCCGGGCCCGCAGTGCTGCCCGCAGTGGCGCTGACCCGCCGCCAGCCCACGGCCGCCCACGTGGGAGCCGCTGTGGCCCTTTGTCCCTTCACTGTGCACCCCTGAGACTCGCCTGACCGCGTCTTCTCTGCCCCCTCCCCGTGCCTTTGCGGGGCAATCACGATTGTATCGGGCTCTCAGTGCTTGATGGACAGCAGCCGCCCCTCCCGGATCCCTGCTGGGGAAAGAGTGCCGGCTCCGGGGTGTGCCTGCCATACCCCGGCGAAAAGCTGCTTGGAGGGGCCGTGGGTTCTCATACGGCTGTCACTCGTCCAGTCACTGTGACACCACCCTTGTGACTGGGGGGGCAGGAATCTCCTGCCTGCGTGTACCTGCTGTCCGTGTCGCAGCCACGCGGGGGGCTCCCAGGTCCCCTGCCAGCCCCAGCAGCCACCGTTAACCGGCATTATATATGTGCACTTTTGTCTAAACTCAAGAGCTGGAAGTTTCCTTTCCACCAGAGATCCCCCTTCATGCTTGTGCACAGACCCGATGGAGGGGACGCTGTGTGGGGACTGGCAGGCAGGCCAGCAGGGAAGGAGGATGTGGAGGGCAGTAAGTGAGAAACAGCAAGAGCAGCAGGTGACAAACAGCAAGAGCAGCAAGCAGCATCTTTCACCTAGACTGTTCCCGGTGGCACAGGACAAAGCAAATGGTTAATAAACACAGAGAACATGCTGAAGAAAGCAAGTTTCACTGTATTTCATTGCGAAGTCACGCTGTTTCCCAGGAATAAGATGGTATGAGCCAAAGTTGAAGCTGTCTGATGTTACTGTTGTGGCATGTTGCCATTTACACCTTTTTCAGTTCAGCACTCGATCTGGGACTCAATCAGTAACTGCTTTATGTCGGAGGCCTTTGTTGGATTTCAGGCTCAGCGTGACTCAGAATGTGGCACTCCTGCTAACTAAGAAGACGGGTGAACAGTGCCCATGATGAAGAGCCCATTTTGTTGCCACACTCAGCTCCTGCAGAGAAATGTGGAAAGGGTAAGAGCCTTATACATATGCTTGGGGGGTGGGATGAAGGTCTGGACCTCTTAAAAAAAAAAAAAAGTCCCTTTGAAGAGGCAAGACCAGGTTGCTGGACAGACACATTTCCTGGCAGTTCCTGCGTTCCCCAAATCTACTGAGACACCACCTACCATGTTACTTAAAAACTTTTTCATATACTGGTGTGAAAGAAACCCATCTACATTGATCATTTCTTTACATCAGCTCATGGAAGCTTTTGTAACAGGTTCAAACACTGGTTTGGGAAAAAATAATTTCCCTAGCATTAAGTCTGAGTATGTTGACTCTAAATATTTATCTGCCCCCTGAAATTCTTGCATTTATGGCATTGCAAACTACACCAGTTATCTGTGCTCTGGTTGGACTGGCAGGGACAGCAGGGATGCTTTTAGGCAATGGTGTTTCTAGTGCAGAGGTAGTTTGTCAACAGTCTTGCACTATTTGATTTTTTCCATGGATATTTGCATTCATGTAAGAGCTGGCTATAAATGGGGCTCTCTGTCAGCAGGAAAGAAACAGTATTTTTCTCTGCTGATGGCAATTTGATCTGGTAGATCTGTTAGCTCGGTCCTTAGCCAAGAAATGCATTAAAGCACATAATTTCTAGTCAGAGATGAGGTCCTAGCTCAGCTTCTTTAAACCATTTTCTGATGTCATTCTGGAAAGTGACCTTTCATTAAAATGAAACAGAAAAATTAGCATTTGACAGATCAAAACGCAAACAGTCTTGAAATACCCTTCCCTGATGATTCTTACTGTTCATTTCACCCCCAAATCATTCTGACTTCTCTATTTTACAGGTGCGGTCTGGAATGATCTGCTGATAAGTGGGAAGGAGCAGTAGGATCAGGTGGGAACACCAAAAACCTTGCTCCTTTCCTGACTCTGCTAATGAGCAGCTCCAAGGGACTTCCCTGATCCTTGTCCAGGCTCATATCCTGGCAAACACTGGTCTCCTGGGTCATCCCTGACCCAGCCAGTGACAGTCCAGGAGGTCTGGGCATGGGTGGGGGGCTGTGAGCTGGCTGTGCTTTCAGTGCTGCCCAAAGAGCCGCTTCTGTTATTTTAAAATTCATGTCCTGATCTTTGATCAGGAGAGTGTGACCTTGGGGCTCCTTTCCTCAGAGTCAGTGCTTCCTGGCCAGCACTTTGGGCTGATGTGTTTAAAGAAACAAGGGGGTTTTACAGTGCCCAAGGCTGAGCAAAACACTTCAGCCCTCTGCCTGTCTCCCTCTCTGTGGTAAAACACAATGTGGGCTCTTCATACCAGGCTCAGAGAGACAAGCCAGCCTATTTCTTTGTCTCTCTGATGTGTGTGGCGCCAGGCTCTGCCAGACTATGAGACAAAGGCCAGCAGTCATTGAATTGGGAGAAAAAAGCAATGAAAGCAGTGGAATTTGGGTGGGAGGGTGAAGAAGCTGCTTCTGCCTCTGTAGCACTCACAGTGCCAGCACAGAGAGCAGCGTTGCAGGGAGCAGGTTCCCCAGCTCTGTCCATGGGCACTGAGTCCATGTCTGAAGCTACAAACCCAGCAGCCAGAGGTGAGCTTGTTCCTGGCTGAGTTCAGCTGAGTGCCAGACATAGAAAAACTTGTATAAAAATAATGCTGAGATAAAAGCAGTTTGGCAATTATTAAAAATTTTGGAGGCAGGCAGGTTGTATAAAGACAGAAAAATAAATCCAAGAGGTTTATCTTCCACCACGGCCTTTAGACAAACATTCCCATAAATTATCTAGAGATTTTGGCATCTGCAAGGCAGTGGAGATGCTTACATGAAGCTCATCTCAGCAGATTCATTACGACAATTCTTTTTGTCTTAAACCAAAAATAAGCCTAGTTTATAAAATAAATACCAAATTAATTCTTTAAATCACAAATAAAATTACTGCATCCTTTCCAAATAATCCCTGAGGTGATGCTGGACATGAGTAAAGAGCTATTTGCTAGCAGAGGAGCAATTTAAATTCAACTTGTAGTGTGCATTATATACTATAAGTATTAAGTATTATAAGTAGTAAGAGACAGGCATGTTTCTGTCCTGGGATGCTGATGGGTGCCACATTTGGGAGTAGCTCTTTCATCCCTGGGCCCCCTGAGGTCCCTAGGAGTGGCTGTGCCAGGCAGTGCACGGATGTGGACGGGGTTTTCCACCAGCTGAGCTTGATCTGGTGTCACTTCTGTGGCATGAGGGAAGCCAAGTCACTCTGAAAAGCAGCAGAAAGAAATCTTATCACTCCATTTAACAAAGTCCATGATAAATTCGCACCGTCACACATGCACAAATTCCCAGCCCTTTCAACACAGCAAGTACGGCATCTCTGGAATTTACACCCCTGTGTGCCTGATGGCGTTTGTAGCTCCTTTTCGGAGCCTTCCTGAGCCGAGGGGCTTTGAAGGGCTAAAAACATGAGCTGGGTACCCAGGTTTGTTATTGCCATTAACGATGGGAACCACTGGCTGGGCTCTGGGGGTGCAGGGAGGTGGGGACAGTCGCTCTGGGGGTTGGCGCTGTCCCCCAAAGGGACGGGAGGGCTGTCGGGGTGTGCAGTCTTGGGCAAGCAGCGCGGTCCGTGTGGCCGGGTCAGACGTTCAGGACACGGGATTCCGCCCCCTGCTCCCAGCCGGGAATGGCGGGCGGGGCGGGAGGAGCCGTGAGGGGACGGCCGGGGGCGGGGCTTCTGCCCGGCCTCGCGCCCCCATTGGCTGCCGCCCGTGAGGCGATGTGGGACCAGGTGGGTCCGGCGCGGCCCCGGCGGCGGGAGCGGGACCGGGAGCGGGAGCGGGACCGGGAGCGGGACCGGGAGCGGGACCGGGAGCGGCGATGGCAGCGGGCAGCGGGTGGGTCCCGGTGGTGGAATCGGGATTGGGCGCGACGGTGGCGTCGGGCAGCGCGGTCCCATAGGGTGGAGCGCGGTGGCGGCCGCGGCTCAGGGTGCCCGTGTCCCCCAGGGCGGTTCGGCGGCGGGGCGGCCCTCGGCGCTCGGCGGCGGCCACGGAGCTGCCGGCCTGGCGGCTGCGCTGCGAAGGTGGGCGGCAGCGCTGGCGCTACCTGGGGGATGGCGATGGCGATGGCGATGTCGGAGAGCCGCGGGCGCAGACGGCGCTGGAGCAGCACAGCCTCGGGCTGGACACGGTGCGAGGGGCCCGGGCGGGGCGGCGGGGCCGCTCCCGGGGCGCCCCGCTGAGGTGCCGCTGTCTCCCCGCAGGGCGCGGCGCTGCGGGCGCTGCCGGCGGCCGACTCGGCCCGGGAGGCGGCCCGCAAGGGGATGCGGTTCTACGCGGCCCTGCAGGCCGAGGATGGGCACTGGGCGGGCGACTACGGCGGGCCGCTGTTCCTGCTGCCAGGTAAGCCTGGGGCACCTGCCCGGGGGTGGGTGTGTGCAGTTCGGCTCTGTACAGTGCCGGCCCGTCTGGTCCTCCAGGTCTCCTCATCACCTGCCACACGGCCAAAATCCAGCTGCCGGAGGGGTTCCGGAAGGAGATGATACGTTACCTGCGCTCTGTGCAGCTCCCGGACGGAGGCTGGGGCTTGTGAGTAGCAAAGATGCTTCTTTGAGGGATGGCCTCTCCAAGGTCCAGCACTTGGAGCTGCTGTCAGATGTGCCCAGGCTCAGGGAGGGGGGCTCGGCACCTGTGATAGCTCTGGGTGGTTGGACTTGGTTTGTGCAGCACTTCAGGTACTCTGTTTGTCACAGAGATGGCCAGAGCATCAAGTCTGGCCATATCTCCTCTGTGTCACTACATGCCAAAGCATCATGTGCGACTGGGTAGTGCAGAACAATGTTTCTTCCTGGATTAGTTGGGTCCCCCTTTTTCACAGTAACCCCCAGCATTCCACTTCACCCCAACATAGACAGCCCTGCGCAGCGGATTATGTCTGGCTAATGCCAGTAGCTGGCTAATGGCCGTGGTGTCTCTGTATATGTGCCTGACAGGCATGTGGAAGACAAATCAACGGTGTTTGGCACAGCACTCAACTACGTAGCGCTGAGGATCTTGGGGCTCGGACCGGATGACCCTGACATCGTGCGGGCCCGTGTCAACCTGCACAGCAAAGGTCAGCCATGGGGCTGGGACACTGGTCAGAGAGGTCTGGCTGGACCTGAGGGCTACATGGAACTTGAAGGGCAGCATAGAACATGGGGGGCTGCCAGGTAGTGGAAGTACTGTTGCTCTTGCTTGCCCTTGGTGGCACCTGTGTTTTCAGTTAGTGATGGGAAGCTGTGTTATGTTTTTGTACCATCGCCTGCTTGCCCTGTTTCGGGACGTGCGTCCCAGCCTGAGTAGTGTGTTCCCAAATATGGGGAGAAGTGGGCCCTGTGATGGGGAAGAAAGAAGGGAGCTGGCTTGGCTGCGTTAACCCTGTAAGCTGATACTGTTCTCTGCAGGAGGTGCTGTGGGAATCCCTTCCTGGGGCAAGTTCTGGCTGGCTGTCTTGAACGTTTACAGCTGGGAGGGAATGAACACGCTTCTCCCAGAGATGTGGTATGTGCCCCCCTCGCTGTGGAGGGAGGAGATGTTGTCAGTCCTGCCGCCAGCCTCGACCCAGAACTGTCTCAGGCACTGGTGTTTGCTGGGATAACTCCAGCTATGGTCTGGAACTAGAGGTGGTCAGGCTGCTTGTCAGCTGGGAGCCAGCAGCAGGCCGGCCAGTGGGTGGATAGCACTGAACACTGCACCCGAGGGAGGTGCCAGAGCTCAGCCCAGTTAGCATTACCCACAGGATCCCTGATACATCTGTGTGCTCCCTGCCTGTCACCAGTATCTTCTGGCCAGCCAGAACTGGGCCTTTAGCAGAGGGGACAGCCACATGTAAGGCTACCAGCCCTAACCCTCACTTGTATCCTCTCTGATTATTCAGAGGGCTGCTGGGTGTCAGAGAGGGAAAGTGTGTGACATGACCTCTGGGGGAAATCAGGGGCTGCACAGGACCAAGGGCTGCTGGTGCTTTGTCATCAAATGCCAGTAACTGTCAGTCTGGGCCTCTGCCTTCAAAGTCCCACATGACTGAACTGGCTTCTCCCCTCCCTCTTCTCTGAGCTCAAGGTCCTCCTTGCCCTCTGTCATCTAGGCCAGGAGCAGTGTCTGCTGGCTCTGGTGTGGAGGGAGCACCCCTGCTGGGGGGATCTCAGCAGGGTCAGGCTGTGTTTATATCCCCTGGTGCAGGGGACAGGAAAAGGTGTGAATTCCACACACCATCTCTCCGTGTTGCCCTAGGCCCTCCTTGTTCCTCACAACCTTCTCTGTTGCAATCAGGCTGCTTCCCACGTGGTTCCCAGCCCACCCATCCCGGCTCTGGTGTCACTGCCGCCAGGTTTACCTTCCCATGAGCTACTGTTACGCCAAGCGTTTGTCAGCAGAAGAGGATGAGCTCATACGGAGCCTGCGGCAGGTAAGGAAGGAGCTGATCCTCCTGGACAAGGATACATGGCTCCGTGACTGCCTGCTGCGCTTGGCCATGTCCTTGTGCGCCGGCCTCTGGCTTGCGAAGCGGCATCTCTTATCCCTGCGTGGTCACTCTGTCAGACAGCAGAGTAACTGCTCCTGGGCGCTTGCTCCCAGCTTACCAGACTGATGCCCTGTGTTGTCTCGTGCCAGGAGCTGTACGTGCAGGACTATGCCAGCATAGACTGGCCAGCGCAGAGGAACAACGTGGCTGCCTGTGACGTGTACACCCCGCACAGCTGGCTGCTGGGCGCTGCCTATGGTGAGCGTGGGGGGCCCTGTCCCCTGCCCCTCTCTGCTGCTGCTCGTGCAGCTGAACCTGCCTTGCACCATGGGGGCTCTTCAGGGTCTGCTGGCAGCTACTGCTGTATGCTCTGGAGCTGGGATGGAGACATGGATTATGTGATCCATGGGCTTCTCCCTCCCTGAGAGCATCAGGGCCTTGTGCCCAGGTCCTCGGGCTGCTCTGGGGCAGAGCAGTTCTACGCTTTCCTCAACGGGTCGTGGTGTGAGCCAGGGTGCAGCCTGCCACAGCAAATGAATCTGGCTGCGCAGGGTGGGTTTTTGTTTTCATTGCATGTCCCTTTTTTCTCCTGTAGCCATCATGAACATGTATGAAGCCCACCACAGCACTCACCTGCGGCAGCGAGCCATCACAGAGCTCTACGACCACATCAAAGCTGATGATAGATTCACCAAGTGCATCAGCATCGGGCCAGTAGGACATATGCTGTTAATCCTTTAAATATCTCGCCCTTTGTTATTTAGGGACCAGCTTGTGCCCTTCCCCAGAGCTTTGCATTTGTGGCATGTAACCAATAATCACCAGATCTTGCTTAACTCCTGATCTTTAAGAGCGTAAGGCCAACAGGGCACAGGAGATGCAGAGAGCATGGGGATAGCTGGTGAGGGGTACCTGTCCTTGAGGTCCAGAGAAATGCTGTGAGGAGAAGCTCTGGAGTAATGTCATGGCACCTGCCCCACTAACTCAGCTATGCTGGGTGATGGAGCCATTGGGATCAAGGCCAGGACAACCTCTGGATGGCTTTGTGCTGGGTGGGAGGGATCTATGTCTCTGGGGCTGGAAGAAGCTCTGTCCAGAGCAATGACAGTGCTCCTTGTGGCAGATTTCCAAGACGATCAACATGCTAGTTCGCTGGTTTGTGGATGGGAAGAACTCCCCAGCTTTTCAGGAGCATGTTTCCAGGATCCCGGACTATCTCTGGTAAGGGCTGAGTGTGACCCTCCTGGCACGGCACAGGGCTCTGATCCCTGTGGATCACTGGGGCTGCCGACCTGCTTCCTGGTGCTCCCGCTGTGCCTATGCTGCATCACTGTGCTCTCTCCTCCCACAGGCTGGGCCTTGACGGCATGAAGATGCAGGTGAAGTGCTGTAGGAGTTCATCTATGGCTGAAGGGACCATGGCATGCTGGGGCAGCCCATGGAGTAATGGGATAGCGTGTTCATCCCGAGCCTGAGCTCCTGGCACCTCACCTCTGGTGCCTGATGGCCTTCTCTGTCTCACTGCCACTTCCACCAGCTGTGCCAGGAGGGAATAGTGCCTGTCCTGCTAGTTTGCCTCTCTGTGGCTGTGAGCTGAGGGGGCAGCTCTAGGCCTCCATTTCCTTCATTCCCACAGGCTCTGGGAGAAGGGAAGAAGAAAGCCAGGCCCCTGATCCTGCATGTGGTCCGAGCTCTGCTTCTCTCAGAGCCGTTGTGTCCTGCTGCTCCTTAGCGCTTGCCAGAGCTCCTGCCTTGGCTGTGCACAGAGCAGGCTGAAGCAGCTATCTTATTTCCTGTTCCATTGCTGTCCCTTTACCTGCTGCATCTGTCCCCTTGTGCCAGCATATCAGCTGTGATGCTGAATGGCATAAAACAGACACAGGGTGGAGGCAGCTAGTGGGTGTGATGTGGGAAGGATGTGCTGCCCCATAGACCCCACATCTGGGTCAGGGTGCTGGCTAGCACCTGCCTCTCACTATCAACATTCTCTCTTGCAGGGCACAAATGGATCCCAGCTCTGGGATACTGCCTTTGCCATCCAAGCCTTCTTGGAGGTAATGAACCCTGCAGTGCTACGTGCTGCCTTGGGAAAAGGTTTTCCTCTCACATGTCCCCGAATACCAGAGCTCCTGCTATGCACTCTGTTGGAGCTCTGCTGTGTCAGTTCTGTCCTGGCATCCTGTTACTGAGCTAGGCAAACATTCATCTGCTCAGAGCATGTTTGGTGGCCACAGCTCCTTGTTGAGTGCTGACTGTGTGCCTCTTTTTCTAGGCAGAAGCTCAGGAGATGCCTGAATTCACATCCTGCCTCCAGAACGCCCATGAGTTCCTCAGGTTCTCCCAGGTGAGCAGAGCCCTTTGGTGGGCTGGTTGTGCACACTTGGCTTCTGCTCAGAACCCTGTTTGATGCATCTGTTGCCTTCTGAAGAGCTCTTCTGAAGGGCTGGACTAGCAAAGTTCTAGGGACAACCTCCTGTTTTCTGCTCCCTGTTTTCAGGGAACCATCTTTGCAGCTTGGTGAGGACCTTGGCCAGGCCCAGGGATATTTGGGTTGGCTGCCTGAGCTTAGAGAGGCTACAAAACTTAAAGCTTAGGCTTCTTTGCCTTTTTTGCCTTGTTTTACCAACACATTTGAGGCACCGTTCTGGGAAACCCAGGCCCCTTGGCTAGTGACTGTATGAGCTCAGTTCTGCTGGCCAGGCCAGTGGCTCAAGGTGGGGGTCACTGTCACCAGCAGCTTGGTGCAGATGCAGTCAGTCTTGTTCACAGTGTTGCCAATGGGAGCATTCAAAGCAGATAGTTCCCTGGCAGGAAAGCTTCCAAAGGGGGGACTTTAGCAACACTTGCTTAAACCAGGCCAAAAGGTGATTTCTCTTGAGCACTCTTTGCTCCAGAGCTGACCTCTTCTCTGTCTGCTTCCCTCAGTGAAAGACAAGTGCTGTGCACTTGCACATTGTTCTGCACCTGCAATGGTTTCAGCCCGTGGTCCTGCAGCCAGGCACCTCCAGGCTGCCCTCACTTGTTTCTTGCCTCCTGCAGATCCCGGAGAACCCACCTGACTACCAGAAATACTATCGCCATATGAACAAGGTACGGTGACTGGGACTGGTCTCCGAAGGACTTGTGACCAGGGTGGGGATTTGGGCAGGGGGAACAGGAATGAGGGGCAACACTTGCCCCCCTACAAGGTCAGGGGAAGGTGCTGAGCTCACCTGATCCATTTCCAGGGTGGCTTCCCCTTCAGCACGCGGGACTGTGGCTGGATTGTGGCAGACTGCACAGCAGAGGGGCTGAAGGCGGTCATGCTGCTGCAGGAGAAGTGTCCCTTCATAGCTAATCTCGTGCCCCCCGAGCGCCTCTTTGATGCTGTGAATGTGGTAAGTGCTGCAAAAATTAGGGCCAAGGGAAATGCAGACAGGTAAACCTGTAAGAGAAGTCAAGGCCTGAGTGGTTGTTAGATCTGGTATTAGATCTGGTTAGATCTGAGGCCTGGTGTGGCAACACTCTCTTGGCTGTGATACAGAGCTGCCTATGTAACATAATGTGATGTGATGGCCTAGATTGGGCCTGCCTGTCCCTGTGGTTTGAGACCTTGGTTGTCTGCCAGCCCCATAGACCTGTGGGTCTGACTTTGTCCTCATACCTGGCTTGGGGGCCAGACTGGGGTGGTACTGCCTGTGAGCTAGTCCCAGCTCTTCTCTGCTTGTCTGGGCAGTTGCTGAGCATGAGGAACTCGGATGGAGGCTTTGCCACGTATGAAACCAAGCGAGGAGGCCACTTACTGGAGATGCTGAACCCCTCGGAGGTGTTTGGTAAGGGGAGCTGTGGGGGCTGGTTTTTCTGCCCACTGTGAAGGGACAAAGTGGCCTGGCCTCCCCATGCCCAGTGGGTGTCTAATGTAGGATCAGTGTGCTGTGGGTCTGAGGGAGAGGCTGGCAGCAGCTGACCCGCAGACTCCCCCACAAAGGGGCTGTGGCAGTGATACCTTTCACCTGCTGGCAGGTGACATCATGATCGACTACACGTACGTGGAGTGCACGTCGGCTGTCATGCAGGCACTGAGACACTTCCAGAGCGAGTTCCCTGAGCACCGAGCCCTGGAGATCAGGTGAAGCTCTCAGATGAGAGCTGGGCAGGGGAGAAGACAGGCTGCACTTCTCAAGCTGCCTGCCATGGCCTCTTGGCACAGCCCCTGCTGAGTCCTGTTAGGGGTCTTGCCTGGATCTCTACACTGGCATGGGGCAGCCCCGGCGGTGGCCAGCCTGGATACTGGTGACTTCTCCAAACTAGAGCGCCCTGCAAGAGTCTGGGGCCCTGCCTGTCCCAAGGAGCAAGGCATAGACTGTTTGGGATCAGGCTGGGAGAAACTGGTGGAGATCTGTCTGCCTCTTGACTTAGCAATTGTCTTGCTCTTGCAGCCAGTTGCAGACTGGGTCCCTGTTTGCCAATGCCATGAGGCAGAGAAGCCCCAGCTGGGGCACATACACCCACATGTTATACCTACATATATCCTGAACCATGTAGCTGCCTGTCTGCATGCTTTTGCCTCTTCTGCCTTCCAATAACGGGACCCATCAAAGCCTCAGAGGGGCTGATGGAGCTCCCAGTGAAGCAGACACTGAGTTTGAGCTGCTTGTGAAGTGGGTGGCTTCTCTTCTGTCCAGGGAGACTCTGCAGAAGGGCCTGGATTTCTGTCGCAAGAAGCAGCGAGCGGATGGGTCCTGGGAAGGGTAAGCTGTATTCCCAGTGCCCAGTTTTCTTCTGGCTGCCCCAGAGTGAGAGGGATCATGATGGCAGGCATTCCTGACTGGTAGGATCTGTGGGAGGAGAAGCAGGGGCTGATCCTCCTCTAGCTGCTGTGCTTTGCTCTCCATTACTCTCCCTGCAGCCCAGGTGGAGCAGGTACCTTGTTCATTGCACAAGACCCTGAGAAGCCTTGGGGGTCAGGGTGGTTCCAGTTCTGCTGACACCTGGGTTAGCTGGGAGCAGGAGTGGTGGGACTGGACATGGCTGTGCCATAGGGGAAGGCAGGCTGCAGCTCTGTGCCTGGCTCTCTGCTGTTCTGTGAACACAGCCATGTCACAGCCTCCCTCTTCCTGGGGCCTCGCACCCCTGACAGTGCTGCTCTCCCCTTCCTCCTAGGAGCTGGGGGGTTTGCTTCACCTACGGCACCTGGTTCGGTCTGGAGGCGTTTGCCTGCATGCAACACACATACCGTGATGGGTGAGAAGGGGCTGTCTGGGTGCCCTGCCCCTACCTGCCTCCTGGGTCAGGGCAGGACTCCATGGTGGGGCTAGGGGGATGCCTTTGCTGTGCATGGACTCTCCTGCCTCAGGGACTGCTTCTCCCAGGAGCAATATGGCCAGGGCACTCACTGTGGGCACAGCTTCTCTTTACAGCTGAGAACCGTGGGTGCCCAAACGTTCCCTGTCCCCAGTCCTGTCTTGACTCTGTGCCCCGTCCCTGCAGGGCTGCGTGCCGAGAGGTGGCCCAGGCCTGCCAGTTCCTCCTCTCCAAGCAGATGGCAGATGGCGGGTGGGGAGAGGATTTTGAGTCCTGCGAGCAGCGCACGTATGTTCAGAGTGCTGAATCACAGATCCACAACACCTGCTGGGCCCTGCTGGGGCTCATGGCTGTCAGGTAGGAGCAGCCTCACCTGGCCCCGAGTGCTCAGGGAGATGGGAGATGCAGGCTGGGTTGTGGGGCCTTGGGCTTGGCTGGTGTGGGCCAATGCAAAGCAAAGGTTTTGATCACAACTACAGGCCTCCAGCCTGGGAAAATGTTCTGGTGTCCTAGGATTGTGGGGGGCCCTTTCCAAAGCATTCAGCATGCCTGGGACAAGCTTGGGGCAGGCTGGAGGTGGTTGAGTTCCCCAAGTTCATGGATGGGGTGTTGCAGATAGTTGGGATGAGGGTGCTCACATCTCTCTTGTGCTTTACAGGTACCCTGACATCGACGTGCTGGAAAGAGGCATTAAAGTGTTGATTGATAAGCAGCTGCCCAATGGGGACTGGCCTCAGGTACATCTTTAATCTTCCCAAGGGGTTCCTGAACACCCTACAGTCCTGTGTCACTCATACCATTCTGCTCTCTGCTTCTGTCCTAGGAGAACATTGCCGGGGTGTTCAACAAGTCGTGTGCCATCAGTTACACTGCGTACCGCAACGTCTTCCCCATCTGGGCGCTGGGCCGGTTCTGCCGCCTGCACCCCGACAGCCCCCTGGCTGGGCAGCTGCGAGCTGGGCTGGGGCCCTGGGGAGGGGCAGGGCAGGCTGTGCAGGAAACCATGTCTGCCTGAACCTGGGCCACTGGGGCTGCCAGGGCCTTGGACTTGGCTTGGGTACCGGCGGCTGTGTGGGACCACGGGGGTGTGTGCTGCGTGGGACGTCTCAATGCTGACCTTAGCATGTGGACTGCTCCCTCTGCCAGGGAGGGGTGCTGCCCTGGTGCTGCAGAGCCTCTGCTTGCTGTTGAACCTCTTCTAAACATTCCCTTTTTAAGGTTTTTCCCAGGTATATTCTCCATCCTGGGATGGGGAGTGAAGTGCCTTTTCAAACCATTTGGAAGATCTTAGAAAGCTGCCAAGCTCTGTGTTGTGTTCCACGTCTGGACAGACTCTCATCCTGAGTAGAGCAAGGCTGCCTTTATCCTCCCAGGCTGGCTGGCTGTACTAAGAGTGTGGGATTTTGGGCCTCACCATAGTGCCCAGTATTATGATGGGGGACCCTGCACAATCCCTGCTGAGCTGGGCTCTGTACTGTGGGTGCCAGTGACAGCTTTTAAAGCACTGTCTGGAGCCTGTGCTGGGAGGGGAAGGGCACCTGTCCTCCCCCACATATGTGGAAAAAAGGAGTGCTTCACTCAATTTTCTTATGGTTTTGTCCCCCGGCTGATGGCATCTGGCTTCCCAGCACCTCAGAGGTGAAGTCACCACCATTGTTCCCACTTTGGAGAAGGGGCGGCTGAAGCAGGAAGCCCTGAGGTGGTTGGCATCAGGGCACAGCCTGGGCCCCAGGGCTCCAGCCTTCCCCCAGCACAGCAAGTGCCTCTGCTCAGGCCACGGTGCCATTGGACATTCATAGCCAGAGCTGGAAGACTGACAGGTTAATAAATTGCTAATGGTGAGGCAAGAGGATTTTAACTGTGTTGTTCTCCTTACTGTCTGCCCAGTGTGGGTCCCAAGCAGAGGGGAGCTGGCACAGCAGCCTCATGTCACCTGGCTTGGGTTCCCTGTCCCCAGAGATATGAGCATCATCTCCACCAACAAGCAAATCATGCTGGGAGTCTGTGCCTCTTCAGATGCTTTTGGCCCCAGAAAAATATAATGAAGGAAGCAGCTGGCTAAAGGGGAATGATCACTTCCTTCATCCTGCTCCTTACACTTGTGCAGATAAGCAGGATAGAAAAGCCTATTTAAATAAATTCAGCTCAGGCTGTGTCGACAGCCCTGGTTGGTTTTTCCAAATTCTGGACACCTTTACACCTGTCTGTGAGATTACTCTGCATTTAAATTTCTTCTTGCTGAAACTGAATTATTCAAGTGTCACACTGTGATGTGTCTTGAGAGGACATGACTGTTTGGATTTCACCTAGCTCTTGGCTTTAACCAAACTAGGGTTGCCTTGCAAATTTTTTAACCGTAAAATGCTTAATGGAATTAATTTTCTGTCCTCTCTTGGAATTCCAGGAACTCTTTTTTCAGTTCTTTCAGTTTCAGAGCAGGAAAATGTTCCCTCTGCTGTGCAGTGGGGGACTCGTGGTGAGTAGCATTACATCACATACTGCCAGACAAAGTAAACTGTAGATAGATGTTGGCAGCCAATTTTGTCCATACCTCAAAGCAATTCAGTAGGAATTGTCCCCAAGCCTTTCCCAACTTCTGTGAAATCCCAGCCATAAGCAGCTGTGAGCTGTGTTCATATAAAACAGTGAACCCTCTCTGTGCTTCTCACCTAACAAAAGGAACACACAGGAAAACGTGTGTCTTAATAGTGTTAAAATCTGCTCCAAGCTGCAACTTTGGACTGAGCACATGCAGGAGAGATCAAACAGATACCTGATATATTCAGTATAATTCTCATTTCATGGAAACTGTTTCCTCCAGGAATACTCTGACACTCCTCCCAGGGATCTCCTAGAGTGTTTTGATCTCTGATTTCAGGACCTGAGATCCCAGGTGTCAGCCCCACACCACTCCCAGGATGCTACCTGAGGTGATTTTTCTCCTTTGGAAAAAATCCCAGCTCCAGAATCTATGAAAGGCTCACCCAAGGCATCTCGTGGAGTCTTTTGATCTATGGTTTTGGGACCTGTGATCCTGGGTGGCAACCCCAGCCTCCTCCAAGAAAGTTTCCAGAGATTATTTTTCTGGTTTGGGGAAATCTGTTTCCGTTCCTCAGAAATTGTAGCTCATGACACAAAAAGAGAGACACAAATGCAGACCAGTGTTTTCATGCTATAAAAAGAGCCATTCCATGACTCTCAGACTCCATGACTTTATGGCTGGGGTTGGAAGGTTTGTCTGCTAAAGCATCCTGCTCATTGGCTCGTTCTGTGCATCCTGGAGAGATCCAGGTAGGCCTTTTTGGCAGCTGGGCATTAGCAGAGCTTAAACTGGGGGCAAATTCAGCTGAGATACCCTGGGAGGTGCTGTATGCTCCTCTCTGCTGCCACGGGAGGGTTTTTCTGGGTTGAGGGTGATCCTGGGGGTGTGAGGGGGTGCCACGTGTACACAGGCCAGCCAGTCCTGTCCCCCTGGGTCCCTGCAGTGCCCCCCAGCAATCCTGCCTCCCCGTGTGGATGCTGGCCAAGGCTGGGCTGCAAGTGAGGCAGCTGGTTGTAAGCTTGCCTGGAGCTCCATGTCAAGCCCAGTGGTGTTCCTTCAGGACATAGCAGTGCTGAGGGGTCTCCTCTAAGCCTCTTGTGGCGCAAGTTGCTTTCTTGTGGAATGTTCTCTGTTACTGGAGAGTAATGAGGGAGCTGGAGAAAGAGCTCGGTAGCTGCTTTAGATCACTGACCAGCAGTCCTGGTTAAGTGGAGAGACTTGCCAGTTGCTTGGAAATGAGCAAATGGAAGGCCCTCGTGCAAGAAGGGTGGGAAGGATGATGTGGGAAACTATGGGCCTGGCAGCCTGCCCTCAGTACCAGGGAAGGTGGTGGAGCAGATGATCCTGAGTGCCGTCCCCAGGCACTTGCAGGACAACCAGGGCATCTCCTGGAGGGTGGGAAGGCTCTGCAGAGGGATCAGCCAGAGATGCTGGGGCGGGGTGGGTGTTGAGGGGTTCTGTGGGAATGTTTGGGAGGATTTGGTGTTGGTGGGAATGTTGGGGAGGGAGCTGTGTGGAAGGTGAGAGGCCTGGACTGAAACTGGATCCAGTTTGAAGGCAGCCTCTGTGGTTTTGCAGAGCTTTGGTTATGGAGAGCAGAAGGAATATCTAGGACTCTTCTTTTTCTGTCAGTGGTCCTGGTTGTCATCCAGGGCAGAAGAGGGGAGAGCTGTACTTTACTGGCCACTTATCTACCTGTACTGGAGGGAGGATTAGTGTTTTTTGCAATATCCCTCTTTGTGTGAGGTGCTTTTGTAACACTGAGTGAACTTCCATTCCTTGACAGCTTTTATACCTTAATGAAATTCTTATGTTATTAGCTCTTAACAGAAAAGTGTTTGAAAACCAAACAATATCCAATTTATTTATTTATTTTTGCCTCAGTTTAGTGTTTATTTTTTGCAATTGACTCTTAATGGACCCTGTTAAGGCAAAGGAGTTGCTGGTTTGGGGTGGGAAGCAAACTTGCAAATCTTTTACCTTTCCAGGTTGTGCCAATGAACTTGGGAAGTTTGCAGCTTGATTTTACACTTCTTGCTCTGAGCAGTGGAAAATAATGTGGATTCCTGGTTTCCTGAATTTAGGATTATTAAAGGCCAGATTCTTCTTTGCCTTCACAGAAAAGATGTTTTTGTGCTGCAGGTCATCACTTGCATGCAAAAATCATTCCTGGAGGAAGCAACAGCTTCTGCTTTCTGACAGCTGCCAAGCACAGCCACCAATTGCTCCAGCTGCCACTCCCAACAGCCCCCTGCAAGAGCACAGACATCAGTGCTCGTTGGCTTTGGCCGCCCTGTGGCAGAGAAGTGCCCCGGGGACACAGCTGTGTCCGGCAGGAGACGGGCACCAGCCCTGCCAGGACTGGGGGCGGTGACAGGTCTCCTTGGGCGAGGACTTGCCAGAGCTGCTGATTTTGGTGCAGCCCCGGGCAACGGGATGGGAGCAGCATTGGTGCCCTTGCCCCCACGTTCCTTCTGTGTGTCACAGCCCCGTGTTCGGGAGGGCCACCAGCCGGCACTTCTCCCAAGGAGCCCGTGCCAGCTTGTGTGGAGGCCCCGTGGCCTTCCCGCTGCGGCTGCGTCGGCAGCCGAGGGG
>NW_016690503.1:8626-10526 GCF_001604755.1 Lepidothrix coronata | reverse complement strand
GCAGGGCTGGGCCGTGTTCTGCAGCCTGTCCCGCAGCCCCTCAGCTCTGACCGCGCTCGCTCTTTGCCAGATCCAGGCCGGGACCAGACACAGGAGCAGGACCGTGCCCATGGCCCCTTCCGCAGGGCAGCACAGGTACCTGCAGCTACGGCCTCCTGGGCTGGGCCTGCTGTCCCTGTTCAGCCTGGCACTGCTGTCGGAGCTCTCTGTGGCACATCCCTCTCTTCCCTGGCCTTTGTTCTCCTGCAGACATTTAGCAACCTGATAGGACCTCCGTGCAGAGAAATGATCACCATGCTGACTAAAGGCACGGCAAAGCCTGACACCATGCTAACTCAGAGTCTGGCTTCTGCCCCCAGTATGGATTTCTTTGGGGAGAGAGTTGTGTCCCGTCGAGATGAAGTAAGCAGCCTGCGGCCAGGACTTGAGCCCCCCAGAGCTTCTGTATCCCACTCAAGCTGGGCCCCCTCAGCCTTTGAGGCCAGCACAGAGTGGTGGGAAGGGAAGCGCTTGTCGGGGGAAGCTGGGTAAGTTGCTTGGTCTGGCAGCTCTCCAGCTCTCTGCTGTGCCTCCTCCAGGTGCCGGCCGTTGTGAGGAAAATGCACCAGAGTCTCTCCTCCAACACACCTCCAGATGACAGGCTGTTTATCAACATTCTGAGGCTGACTGATGTGTACCCTGCTGATGTTGTGTTCACCCTCCTGCGCTGTGCCCCATTGTGTGACAGGTACAGGGCCCCCGGGGCCTTCAGGGCTTGGGGCTTAGCAGCCTTTAGAGCCCATCACCCTGTCCATCCCATCCCACGTGGTCTGCTAAAGGGATGGAGGGTTCCAGGACTATCTGGAGCCTCTGTTTCCCAGCCCTGCCATGTCAGCCTCCATCCTGCTGCCATGGTCCCTCCCTGCTCCTCAAGGCACTTTGGCTGGCACCCCCCTGACACAGAACTCTGGCCCCACAGAGCTGCTGCAACCATGTGGAAGACCATCGCCTCATCGGGAATGACAGTGGAGAAGGTGCTGCCAAAGCTGCTTCGCGTGATGGAGGACTGGCCACTGCACAGCACGTCCACCTCTGACGGGGACAAAACAGATGTCTTTGCCCTGGCTGTGAGTTTCTGGAACTGGCCTTTGTTCAGCCCCAGATGGCCTCTCTGGTGGCTCTCCATCCTCCCCCACCACCACGTCTCCTTGCCTCAGGCACTGGGCTGGAAATGTGGTTAGGGGCAGGTACAGGGGCAGCAGGCCAGGTGCTCCCCCTGTGTCTCCCCTGGCCTTTCCCTCCCACACTTGGGCCCTGCCGCATGGATGTCTGGGCACTGAGCACTGTCTCCGGCTGGTTTCCTTTTTGCAGGCAACCAGGGTGATTTGGGAGATCCTCCGCCTGCCCTGGTGCCCAGAGCCACTGGTGAAATATTCCCCCCCTCTCCTTGTGCATCTGCTCTTCCAAGTCTTCATCAGCACAAAGCAGATGCCGGAGGAGGTCAACGCCTTCTGGAGGGGATGCCGGGAGAAACGCGGCCTTCCTGCCAACCCCAACAGGTGCTCCATTCCAGTCCTCCCATCCCTGCCATGTGCCAGGGGCTGGGGCCAGAGCTCTCAACATGGCCTGGGCTTTGCTCTGCACACAGGTTTGCAGGGCAGACTGTGAAGGCACTGCTTCGCCGTCTACGGTGTCTACATTTGGTGATGGCAATGGAACGGAAGCGTGGCTGGGACACGCTCCTCAACACTGACACCCACCACTACGCAGTGGGTCTGCTGGCCAGGTGAGACCCCCTTGTCCCCGCTGCCCCTGTCATTTCTGCCCTCTGCACAGGGCACCCCACGCAGTGCCCGTGGTCATGGGCCGGAGGGCCTTGTCACCCAGGGATGGCCGAGCAGAGTGGCAAAGGCTGGGAGAG
>NW_016690503.1:0-7235 GCF_001604755.1 Lepidothrix coronata | reverse complement strand
TGGGCTCCTGCCGGCCGGGCATCCCGTCACTGCTCCGTGCCTTTCAGGTCCTGGACTGCCTGGACATGACTGACTGCGGTGAAAGCATCCTGGAGATCCTTTCAAAGCACCTACAGAGTGAATGCAAAGACAGACGTCGCCTGGCACTCAGAGGCCTCGTGGTGCTGAGCAAGGATCCTATGATGGTGAGGAGTGGGCAGGGACTGAAGCCGTGCTGGAATCCTGGGGCTGGGGAGTGCAGTCACTTGGGCTTGGCTGGGCTTCAGGAGCTGTGGCAGCTGCTCCCAGCTCTGCTGCCTCCCAGCTCAGCTGCCCAAGTGCCTTGGGACAGGTCTTTGGCTCAGCACATGAGGCTGCCCCACCAGAGTGGGGTTGTTGCTGCAGCCCTTCATGGCTTCCCAGCACAGCCTTGTGTTCCTCACAGGCCAAAAGAATGTGCATCCTCTCTGAAAGCCTTGTGGAGCTACTGCAGGATGCAGATGTAGAGGTGGTCGAGATGGCCTTGCCGATGTTCATGAATATGCTGCAGAACAAAGACATCCTAATCTCCAGGCCCACTGCCCCAAAGCTGGCTGAGGCACTCCGTCCACTCTTTGACAGCGTAAGGCTCTGTGCTCCTAGCCAGGGGTGCTGGGTGCTGGCAGGAATCTTTGGGCCTTGTGGATTTTCAGGCCTGTGCCCAGGTGGGCCTGGAGCAGCTGGTGCTGAGGTCTTTTCCTCTTCCTTTCCATCAGGACAACAGCCATGTGCAGGTCCTCTCCATTTGCCTCTTCCGAAAGGTGATGGAGTCGGTAGTGGCTGAGGGAAAGAAGCCCCTGGAGAGATATGTGAGCCAGAGCCTGTTCCCACTCTTTTTGCACTGGCATGAGGAGAAACAGGGACTGGCAGAGGTGAGGATTTTCTTGACTCTGGTGTCACTGCGGAAGGGGGCTGGGCTGCCTCCTGCCCTGGCACCTCGAAGGCTCCAGTCTCCTCCTGGCCTTGGTCCAGGGATACGGGTCCTGTGCCCTGGGCAGCGGTGCCATCTCCTGGACTCTGTTGCTCTGCAGGCCTCTCGGGAAGCGCTGCTTCGTGCAGCCAAGTTTCTGAAGAGGAGGGATCTCAGTCAGCTGCTGAAGACAGAGCAGCCATTGAAATTTAGCGAGCGCCTGGTAAGGATGGCCCCGAAGCCCCAGTCCCCGAAGAGGCCAGTGCTGGGCGCAGGCAGCTCCCGGCCAAGGGGCAGAGCCCCAGCCAACCCTTCCCACCGTGCCCTGCTGCTCTCTCCAGCTGGAAAAGGACAAGAGAAGAGCGGCCGAGTACCTGCACCAGGCCCTGCTGTACCTGGAGAGCCCACAGGAGTCCGTGCGAGAGGCGGCCCTCAAGTTCATTGGTAAGTCACAAGGTCCCTCCCCAGCCCCGGCTGCTGCAGCGGCAGCAGGATGCGGCCCGGGGATGTGCTGGGGAGCCCCGAGTGCCCTGGTGGCTGCCGCCCTGTGCCAGCCCAGCCCTGGGGAGTCCCGAGGCGGGAAGGCCCCGGGCTCAGCCCTGCCAGGGCAGGAGGGTGCGTGGCCGGGCCGGCAGCGCCGCCGGGGGGGAGCTGTGCCGCTGGGGCCCTGACAGGATCTGTGTTCCCAGGGATCGCCGGGGGGTACCTGCGGGGACAGCCCGAAGAGCTGCAGGTCATCTACGAGGGTGAGTGAGGGCAGCGCGGTGTCAGTGGGTGCTGGTGGAAGGAGCACGGAGCCTGGGCAGGGAGCTGCAATCCTGCCCTGGCTGTGGAGGGCTCTGCTCCCTGCACGGACAGAGCAGAGAGAGATTTCAGGGGCATGAGGGGTTTTGGTGGCCAGCACCTCCCGGCCGATCCTGTTGGGCCCTGCTCCCTCCTGGCCATGGCAAGAGCTGGGTGGGATGGTCCTGGCTGGAGGGGCTCCTCGGGTCCCCACCCATCCGGGCTCTGACCTTGGCTCTGTTCCTCTCTGTTCCAGCCCTTCAAGCCATGAGAAAAGACAACTGCCCCTCCTACACAAGCGTGATGGTTCAAGCCCTCTTTGACCAAAGAGCTCTAGTATTAAATTCATCTTCTGCATCGAGACAAGCGGTGCCCCTAGGAAAGCATCAGATACCATTCAACAGGAGACCACCTGGAGACCAGAGGAAACCATCTGGAGCTCCAGACACTGATCCCAAGCCCAACTGAGCCTGCCAGGAAGGCCTTGTGGCTCCTGGCCTGTCCTTCCCTCTTGACCCGTCCCTGCCTCCATACTGCTCCATCCCTTTAGCCTTCAGACCCAGCCTGTTCCCTTCTGCTCCCAGCTCATCCCTCCACTTCCCCTTCCCTTAATAAACAGTTGGGTTTCTCCCCCCTATCTGCATCTTTGTGGAACTGAAATGGCACAAAACCTGAGCCCTGGAGCACACGGGGCCTTTCTTTTTCCCCCTTGCGCCGTGTGCAGAGAGAGAGAGGGACAAGGGCAGCTCAGACTGGAAAGGTCCCTGTCCTGAAGGTGCAGTTCCACAACATTGTGGAGTTAAAGATCTTGCTGGGCACACTGAAGGCCAGTGGTAGGACAAAGAGCCTGAATATTAGCAGAGCCAGCTTCAGTCTGCTCTGAACCAAGCTGTGAAGGTTTCCATGGCAAGCATCCATGGAGGGCAAAGGAGCTTGGAATGCTGGAAGTTACTCAAGAATAGCTTCCTGAAAGCACAGCAATGGTCCATCCCTACAAAGGGGAAAGAAGAAGGCAGAAACAGAGACCACCATGGCTTAACAGTGAGTTTTGTGTGAGCTTGAAAGCAAAGGAAGAAGCAGCACACTGCCTGAGACACAGACATGTGTCCATCCCAGTGTAAGGAGCGCTGCCAGGCAGTGCCTGGGTACCGTGCCTAGGTCTGGTCCCCATAGTTCCAGAATCACAGCCCCTGCATCAGACACAGTCAGAAATCAAAGCAAAGGAGACCAGAGGGAGGGAACCGTTCCAGTCTGTCTTGGGCGTTGCTGCAGAACAACCACCGCTTCTTGCTCTGCCTGGATCTGGGCTTTGCTGACCTCAGAGCCAGCCAGGTTGTGCTCTGGTGCCCAGAGGCTGTTCAGAGAGGGCAGGAAAAATGCTCCATGCAGAGCGGAGAGTCCTGGACGTTGCTTACAAGAGCATCCTGCAGGAACAGGGATCTGGTGTCTCGCTGATAACACTCGGGGTTTGCTGCCAGGCCTGGAGGCAGGAAGTGTTCAGGGCTGTGAAGATGCCAAAGCAGCCCAGCTGTGTCTGCAGAGGGCCTGGGGCTGGGAGTGTGAACCTACAGCTGGAAACACACTTGGAGCAATAGGAGCTGGAGTGGCTGTTCTTCAAGGAGCAGAAGGAATTCAGCCTTGCCAGGGTTTCTGAAGTGTGTGTTGGTGTTCCCCAAGAAAGTGACAGGTTTGGGTAAATGCCTTTGGAGACAAGGGGCTTGTTCCTCAAGGAAAGTGCTTCTCAAAGAGTTCCCCATGAGGTTAGTCCAAAGGTGTCCCTTTGGCTCTCCATGTCCTTTCACTCCCTGTGGCCCATTGCACTTTGTAGAGAGGCAGAGGAAGGGGGAAGGCTGTGAAGAGCAGGTTTGGGTTCTGCCTGTGCCTGCGGAAACCAAGCCAAGCAGCTGCCAGCAGGCTCTGTTAGCCACCTTTCAGCAGAGGTCTGAGCAGGAGCATCTCTGTGCAGCTGAGAGCCCCAAAGCTGTCGGGGAAAGCTGTGAATTCAAAGGCCTTTATCCACACCCTTATGCCATCTTACCTATCTGGGCTTTTGAATTCCCAGATGTATGTTGGTGTAGAGTCGTGAAAGCCAATAAAGATACAAGGAGTCAGTTATGTGCAGAAAAGATGTCTGAAATTTATTTTTCTCATCTGCTTTTTTATACCCCTTGCTAGCAGCAAGCAGTATCCTTATTTTAGGTAAGCAAGCAACAGCGTTTTCATTGGCTAGGATCTATGGGCGATACATTTGGCAAAGCTCAAGGCCTTATTGCAGGTCCCACATCCTAGGCCTACCAACTTTACAACCTGCCTTTGTTTTCTCCATCAGGGCTGTGTACTGACTTCCTTATCATCAAGGATACACCCAGAAGTTTGCCCAGTCAATATCTTCATCCTGGGAGCTAACAGACCCACTATTAACCCCTTCACCCAGAAATGTGCCTTTGCCTCTTGCTTGGTGGAAGCTGCTCTGGGCCAGGGGCAGCACAGAGCTGGGGTGTGTGGGTCAGGCATGATGGAGAGTCCTTGTCTCTGATCTTGGTGTGTCCCCAACCTCAGGAAAGGGTTGGAAGGTTTGTCTGCTAAAGCATCCTGCTCATTGGCTCATCCTGTGCATCCTGGAGAGATCCAGGTAGGCCTTTTTGGCAGCTGGGCATTAGCAGAGCTTAAACTGGGGGCAAATTCAGCTGAGATACCCTGGGAGGTGCTGTATGCTCCTCTCTGCTGCCACGGGAGGGTTTTTCTGGGTTGAGGGTGATCCTGGGGGTGTGAGGGGGTGCCACGTGTACACAGGCCAGCCAGTCCTGTCCCCCTGGGTCCCTGCAGTGCCCCCCAGCAATCCTGCCTCCCCGTGTGGATGCTGGCCAAGGCTGGGCTGCAAGTGAGGCAGCTGGTTGTAAGCTTGCCTGGAGCTCCATGTCAAGCCCAGTGGTGTTCCTTCAGGACATAGCAGTGCTGAGGGGTCTCCTCTAAGCTGACAGATGCCTCTCACCTCTTGTGGCGCAAGTTGCTTTCTTGTGGAATGTTCTCTGTTACTGGAGAGTAATGAGGGAGCTGGAGAAAGAGCTCGGTAGCTGCTTTGGATTGTCAGTGTAGATTCGTGACGGCCGATAAAGATACAAGGAGTCAGTTATGTGCAGGAAAGATGTCTTCTTCCTCTTTATTTTCTCATCTGCTTTTTTATACCCCTTGCTAGCAGCAAGCAGTATCCTTATTTTTAGTAAGCAAGCAACAGCATTTTCATTGGCTAGGTTCTATGGGCGATATATTTAGCAAAGCTCAAGGTCTTATTGCAGGTCCCACATCCTAGGCCTGCCAACTTTACAGCCTGCCTTTGTTTTCTCCATCAGGGCTGTATACTGACTTCCTTATCATCAAGGATACACCCGAAAGTTTTCCCAGTCGATATCTCCATCCTGGGAGCTAATAGACCCGCTATTAACCCCATCATTGGGTCATTGACCAGCAGTTCTGGTTAAGTGGAGAGACTTGCCAGTTGCTTGGAAATGAGCAAATGGAAGGCCCTCGTGCAAGAAGGGTGGGAAGGATGATGTGGGGAACTATGGGCCTGGCAGCCTGCCCTCGGTACCAGGGAAGGTGGTGGAGCAGATGATCCTGAGTGCCATCCCCAGGCACGTGCAGGACAACCAGGGCATCTCCTGGAGGGTGGGAAGGTTCTGCAGAGGGATTAGCCAGAGATGCTGGGGCGGGGTGGGTGTTGAGGTGTGGGAGATAAGCAAGAGGAGAAATTGCAATATTGAAGATGGATCGAGGCCCTAAAAGAGGTGACGAGAGATGAAGATGTCATTTAAGACTACAGAATATTCTCAGAGGCAATGGACTTTATTGACAGAGTTAGAGTTTAATGCTAAAATAGAGTTCTTATGTTGTAGCCCATAATTTTTGTAGAAATTCCCTTAAACTGTTTATCCCCTCATATCCCTGTTTCCTTATAAACCCTCCCCCAATCCTTATGGAGTTGTAAACCCCTCCTATACTTTCCTTGTTTGGGCAGGCCCTCCTACCCTTTACATATTTGGTATGCCACACCCACTGTTCTAGCAACTTCTCTGCTCCCCCTACGAGGGGGAAGCCATCTTAATAAAGGGTTCACTCTTGTTGACCTACAACCTGTCTCAAAACTCTGAGTGAATTTCCCTGTATCCCTAGCCGGGCTGTAATAGTGTTGGAATTTTTTCCCTAGGGTACCTTGTCGTCGCCCCCCCAGTCTGTTTCTTCTGGGATGGGGGGAGTCGGGGATGGGGTGGGGGCAGAGCGGAGCTGCAGGCGCTGGGCAGGGTGGGAGCGGGGAGAGGAGGAGGTCTCCCGGGGAAGCACGGTTGCCACAGGCACGGCCGGGAGTCTGTCGTCTGGGGGGTTTCTTTGGTTTTGGTGTGCACCGGACAGAGCGGCGAGTCCGGTTTTGGCTGCCTGCTTTTTCTTTGCCTGAGAGGAAGTTTCTTTTCCCCATGGGACACCTCGTGGAGAACGACTGAGAGAAAGAGATCAAGCCATCTCAGAGCGAGGTGTTCTGCCTTCAGACGGCCTGTGGGAGAAAGGATGTTTTTTTTCTTTTCAGTGCTGGCTGCGAGCACAGGTGGCTGCGAGCAGCTGTTGGACTGCCAAAACAGTCCTGCCTTCTCTCCCCACTCCCCAGGTTGCGTGGGTTTCCCCCCTCCACCTGGGGAATTGGGACTTTGCTTTGTTTCTTCTGAAAGGTTTTGATTGCACCATTTGTTGTTTATTCAGATTTGGTTAATAAAAAGCTGTTTCTTTTCCTTTTCCACACTTCCACCGGAAGTTCTAAGTTGTAATCTTGTTCAACTAAGACACCTTGCCCTCACATTCCTTCTGTGTGTCACAGCCCCGTGTTCGGGAGGGCCACCAGCCGGCACTTCTCCCAAGGAGCCCGTGCCAGCTTGTGTGGAGGCCCCGTGGCCTTCCCGCTGCGGCTGCATCGGCAGCCGAGGGGGCTCCTTCTGCTGCCGTGGGCAGGCACAGCAGGGGAGGGTTTGCTTAGTTTTTCAGCTGTGCCTAAAGTTCATGTCCAGCTGTCTTGGATGCTTTGGACAACGGACTCCTTCCCACCTGGGGCAGTTTGGCCGGGCTAGGGGAGGCCCCAGGGCACGTGGCAGTGTGTCACAGGGCTGTTTGTGACACGATGGGATGGCACGGGGCAGGGTGTCACAGGGCCCTTTGTGACACGTGATGACTTAGTAGTGGTGGTGAGGTGGCCACGCCTCAGTGCTCCTCGGAGCGTGCGACGGGACGGACGGGACAGAGCGGTGCTGTGCGGAGCCCCCGTGCAGCCAACTCGTTCCTTGCTAACCCGAAGCGTTTTGGTGGCGTTTTTGTGGTGTGAGCGTCCTCGAGGCCAGACCGCGGGACTTGGTGACACGGAGCTTTTGCGAGGTGTCCCCAGTCCCTGCGGCAGCTGCCCTTGAGGCCGCGCTGCAGGACTTGCTAACCCCTAGCGTTTGCTAGGCTTTTCTGTCTTGCAAGTGTCCTCGAGGCCGGACCGCGG
>NW_016690502.1:438488-452965 GCF_001604755.1 Lepidothrix coronata | reverse complement strand
CACAACACCCTCACAGAGTGATTGGCTTTTATCATCTATATACATGGACCATATTTTGAAAAGGTGGGGCAGGGAAAACATGCCTTTTCCAAATTTTTGAGTCACCACCCAGGAAACATTCCCTTTTATGTCCTAGCATTCATCATCTTTACTTGCTTAATTAGCTTCTTACTTATGTTATTGGAGGACAGCTGGGCATGATATTGCTTGCTCCACTGTTCTGAGGGATTCTCTCCTAACATCAAGAGATTTTCTATCTTTATATGCTTCTAAATTCTTAATGAAGGCTATTTAAAAGTGTGCTTTGTGACTTCTTCACGGAAAATTATTACTTTTGCGGTGTTTTTGCAGGAACACGGCCATGATTTTCTCCTTTCTCATTAAACAGTCACCTAAATTTAGTCCTAACAAATCCAAGGTGTTCTGCTTCTAATGCTTAGATGGTATCATTACAGGTTATTGTCATTTTACCTGGCTCTGCATGTTAAGATAGATGAGACTACAAGAAGGGTTACATTTCAAATTGTTCAGATCTGCCTTTATTTATAGCCTCAGTAGACTTACAATACTAAATCTTTTAACAGTACCCTACAAAGTACTGAAGGAATCCTTTTGCAGGTCTAATTCATTTAGCACCCTACCTGCAGTAAGATAGAGGCCTGAGCTGGTTACCAGTCACAAGTTACAGCAATTGGCTCCAACACAGCAACACAATCAGACATGTGCTTCCTATTTTAAGAAACAGTTCTGTTCCTCCACACTTTTTTTTTGTTTAAATGAGTAATTAATAATTAACTGAAACAAGTTACTACAGGATATCCTGAAATCCCTGAAGTCTTTAGCTCAAGGTTAGCAGTCTTCTTAAACTATACAGTCCACTATTGCTAGTAATTACAGGTTTCCTCAGCTGGCTTGTATTATAGAGGACCTGAAGTTATTTCACTGTATGGTTCCTTCTGGCACTGAAAATAGTTATTCTATGGATTTAAAATAAAAGAGGGTCCATATGGGATGGCAATGCTGCACAAGTAAACTGTAACTAAAACCCAGTATCAAGTCACAACACCTCACTTTGCTGCACATGCATTGGCCATCTAACTCATGTAGCTAATCACAGAAATAGCACAGCATACCTCTACAAATAGCTCAGTATAGAAATCTAGAATCAACACATTAAGCAGGAATATAAGACACTATTACCATTTAGAATGAAAAACTGCCCTCAAAGCAGGATCCTTTTCAGCAGGTTCTTTCAAACCTGGTTTCATTTTTGTTGCTTCCTCGAATCTTTTCCTGTAGAAAGATGTTCTAAATTCTCAGAGTACAACTACACTGACAATGCCAGTAGCCTCCAATGACAAGCAATAATACTGCTGTCACTGAGTGTATGTCTTAGCAAAAGGAAATGTCAGGTCATGAGCCTTATAATATTAAATGCATCTCATTGTGAATAGGATAGAAATTAGACTAAAATTATCGTACCCTGGAGTCAGTAAGATCATACTATACATGGGATAAGTAGGTAGGAAAAGGCCACTAGCATTTTTAGGTAAATAAAAACTCATACTCTTGTTGAAGCAGAAAGTTCTAACCGGACGAAATTTTTAGAGCATTTTGTCTCTTAGCTAACAGGAAAATTTACAATTCCCTACGGTTCAAGAATTGTTTGTCAATCCCTATATTGGGACTTTTCAATCAATTTCACTCTACATACACAAAAAAAGAGGTAAAAGTAGATTCCATTAACTAATAAAGAACTGCAATACTTCTAGGAGGAGAAATAAAACTAGAAAAGCTGTGCAAAATGGGTAGTACCAAACTGCAGTAGACTTTACAGATTCCACATGTTTGTGGAATGCATGCTCACAGTTTTAGTTCTACGTCAAAGTATTTTCTTTTGCCTTCATGTACTGTAGAAGACCACTATTCTGTTCTTTCAAAAACACACAATATAATGAGGACATCAGCATGGGGACAATGTTTAGCATCACTTTTGCTTAACCTGCTTAAGCCAAAAAACTTCAGTCAAATACTGGAAGAGCACACTGAAAAAATGACATCTTTATGGATTTCTTCAACTGCTATTAAAAGACCAGAGGGTTGTTAGATGCTTCTTACAGTATCCTTCAACAAAATCAGCAAAAAGGAAACCTGATCATCTAGATTAATTAATTAATGGGCAAGTTGATTTGTGTCCACTGGCAGTGAAGGCATTTGTGGACGTATTAAAAAATCAGAAGGAAAAAAGAAGCAAGATCCACTACATTTTCAGGTCTTCCTTTACATATCACAAAATGCTAAAGGTATAAGTAATTTTTTGTATTGCTTTACTCTGAGAATAACCCTTAAGTTTAGAGAGTTGTTTAGAAGAGCTTGGAAAAGGCAATTTCTCAATAATGTGCTGGGTTTAATTTCTCAAAAGGATTAAAAAAGAAAATCCCAACTTAAAACCATTTGCCAAGGCATATTCCCCTACAGTTTCTTGAGATCACTTACATTAAGAACTATCTCTCGTATGTTCTTCACATAAAGCATCAGGTAGTCTCTGATATATCTCTCTCTTTCGGCATGAGGTATGGAGAACCAGTTGGTTGAAATTGCTGCTTCATTTTCATTGTTACCACTCCATAGAATAATTGATGGATGAGATTTTAAACGTCGCACCTGAAATACAATTTACAGTTTCAGGAGTCAAGCAAAATTACTTATCTTCAAAATTTTTTCTTTTTAAAAATCACTTTGTTACTACTTGAATTACAAGTTCACACGCATATTACATATACTTAGCCTACAATTCCTATTTTTAGCTGCACTGTTCACTATTCCCTCAGCTTGCCACTAGGCTCAAACTTTTGTAACATACACTTTCAGAAAGGCAAACTTCTAACATGCTGACATATATCTACCATATGCACATGTGTACCTCCATCCTCATCTACTTAGACACATGTGAAGGGTAAATTCTGTACAGTCTGCTTGACTGACTGCTCCTGTAAGTAGTAGAAGATTTACCAAGGTTATGTTTTATGTATATACTGCTACATAAAGGTACACTAATAAACACTTCCAAAAAACCACTTCTGAAAAGCTAATTTATACAGTTGGTCAATCAAAAATAGATAATGGGAAATAGAACTTTGACACATGGACAAAATACCTGATGAAGAACTTCTGCTCTTACAGATGCTAAATAATTCTGGTCAGTTGGATAAAGTGCACAGGCAAACATAAAATCCTGCCAAATCTACAGGGAAAAGAAAAGATTAAAAAAAATCCATTAGCAAATTATTTTATATAATTGAAAAATATACACTTATTGGGATGCACAATCCGGTTCAGACAGAAGTTATTTATTTTAAAAAATTAAACTTAAATGTTTTATTTGTTATTCTTGGAAAGCACCACCAAGACAGTCATGTCCTCCTTGAGGTTCAGTATGTGCACACTCCACTGTGGTTGTCCTCAATATCAGAGGAATCAGATCCTGACAGCCTACACTGAGGAGTGCAATACTGCTCAGCAGGAGGAGTTCAGTAAGTTTCAAAAGAATAATTAGAAACATGAACATGGGGCAACTTGCAGCTGAACAGAACAATTCTGTATTACTACTTTTCAGGTGTAACACCAAATCCCCATTACTTAATGAGAAGAGACAGTAATTCTTCCAGCGTGGTATCGAGCACACTTAATCGATGTCAGTGTACTCATTAAGAAAACACTTCCACACAAAATGAACCCAAAAAATAGCAAATCTTACACAGTAAGAGGGGCAGAAACAAACTAGATCCTCTAAAAACACAGTGATTTTTCTCTTCAAAGAACAATCAAGTAGATATCATTGAGAACAACAAGCCTTTCAATTCAACAACAATAAACTCCATTTGTACCTTGAAGGAGAAGAATTACAAAAAAAAGGGGGAAGGAAAGAAGCCCAGTGAGATGGTTAAGATTTTTTGTTTACCTGTTCTGTTTATTAAACTGCTGTAACTTTGAGACTCCTGCTAGTCTATCTCAAATGTTAATGGAAAGGCCTCTACGAGGAGCACATTAACCCAAAGGAGTCTGTAGGAGACTACACTTTTCTGAACACCATACTATAACAGAGAGAGACAGACCAGTTCCTCATGTAATTGCATTTTGATTGCAGTGAGAACGTGCTTTTCCATGGCTCTTTTCAGCATACATTCCCTAAAAAACCTGAAGATAGGGCACAAGACAGTGGGGGGTAATGGATCTATTAGTAACTGTTAAAATCCTAACACTGTACACAAAAGCAAAGCTATTGCCAAAGAGTACTCATAATCCTTTAGTGACTGATTGTGTGGAGTCAAAACTCTCTGTTGAAAGAAACTTTCTCTCACTATTTCCCTCAGTGAGCTATCACTGGCTTTCCTTAAGCACAGTTTGACACCAAGGCACTTTAAAGCCTTTGCAAGACCATCAGAAGAAACAAAACCAAAAACCTCCATCACCACCCCCTCCAGAATAAGGATCTGATTTTCTGCATCTACTTGCTATTTTGGCTGTTAAATAGGATCTAAATCTTGTATTGAGCACTGTATAAGCACAGATCTAAGTGGCCTACTTAAGGTGCCTAGTGTAAAAAATGAAAGAACTGTAAGTCTTCAGAAGCCTTGAAAATCAGGACACTCATTCAGATGACTAAAATAGATGTAACTTTTTTTTTCCCCAAGCACGTATGGAAGGCAGCAAAGTATGAGTTCTGTTTCCCTGCTTTTTATGCTGCAGAGCAACACCAAACACATTTGCCAGGATTTTTAATAACAGATGCAATTTGGTCTTCATTCATCTAGTTGCTATTTCATCAAAACTTATTAATACGTGTCTCCAAGCTCATATAATTGAAGGTACTCGTCTAGTGATTGCAATAGGTGTTCCCCTTACTGCTACATTTATAGTCAAATGTAGCTTGTTCAAAATGGCCGTCTGGATGAAGCCTTCCATGTTTGACTTTGGGACAAATGAAAAGTTTGAACCAAAAAACCCCACACCTTTTCAGCAATTGCTATAAAGGAAAAAATAGTTTTAAAAGAAATAAAATCCATTTCCACAACTGAGAAAAGCATGGCTAACTTCTACAGACTTCTGTAAAGTCTCCAAAATATCACTTCTAGATTCAACAGACAGCCTTTTTAATCAGAAACCATTCAAATTAAAAAGAAATTAAAAAACCCAACCAGCCAACCAAACAAAAAAACAGGTTGATCTAACTTCTCGGGTTGATACTTTACAATATCCTTTGGAAAGATGGTTAGAATGCATGTATTAATTCTCTTATTTTTGTTCATTTAAAATGAATTTTCATTTACAGGTTCTTGTCAGTTTTTAAATAAGTGTTCTGCATTTATTGCTTTTACCATTATTCCTATTTCATCACAAATATCGTAAAATTCATCTTGTTCATATACTCCTCCTCCCCAAACCCGAAGTGCATTCATGTTAGCATCTGCTGCAGACTTCAAGAGTAGCCTTAATCTGTAAAATACAAGTTTTGTGAAACTGTATCACTTAGGAGTTTCTAAGGTTATACAAACAAACAAAGAAACAAATACCCCTACAAAAAAAAACAAACAAAAAGGCCAAACAAAATCACAAAACCTAAATCATTAGCAGGCAAACTAAGACTTATAACTTTGACAGAAATTATCAAAATACTCTGGTTTCTAAGCCTGCATGCCTTGACAGAGCTCTCAAAAAGTAATTTTTTGTGCAGAAAAAGTTGCTTGTTCCTGTTAATACTTACAGAATAGATGGAGTGACACAGGTGAGTAAGTGCTTTTACAGAAGTTTTGGCATGACTAGATTTAGAAATACTCTATTTTATTAATCATATTGTTCATTTTCTTCTTAGATATTACTTGCTTTGTATGTCAATCACTTGAATTCATATTCTCTTTTAAACACAATCAGAAAAGTATATTCTCTTTGTGAGTTCCACAATGCATAGTGAGAACAGTGGAATGAGAGGGTGAGGAGAAAGACCGAGACCCTGAATCTCATTTTAAGGGTTTCAGGCTCCAGACATTTGTCCTTAAATCATACTGGCAGCCTCTAAATTGCATATGAATGCACATTGCAGCATGCTCTGTTGTCCTGATTCTCCAACTACCCAGAGCAAAGCTTAGTCAAAGTACAGTATAGTCTCCATAAAAATACCCAAAAGGCCAGTAACCTATGAACTACAAAAAAATCACCTTCCCATCAGTAATCTCACTTACATGCCTTGACACTCCAATCTATTCATGTTAATAAAGCCCTAATTCTGAAGCCTCCAGCCCCCAATAATTAGTGTACTACCTTCAAAGCAGTTCCACCCACTAAAGCCAACCTTTCATAAAGGTGTATAGAGAATCAGGAGGAGGAAAACATGATCCTTTATCCTTAGAGAACATCAAATGTGGCTTACGTGTCATAGGTCACCCTGTCCTGGAAAGAATCTGCAGGAATCCAGTTCGAGCCCTTCAGAAAAATGGGTCGGCCATTGATTCTGAAGTAGAAACTCAGACCTGGTGAGCCAGGAATAGGCTCCTGAACGAGTTCTACTGTCCGAAAATAAGCCTGTGAAGACATGAAACTTAGATTTAAAGCTGACAAAAATGAATTAAAACAAAATTAATACAGAAAACCATTACAAAAAGAATTGAACTGAACACTAACAGCATAGAATTTGTCAAGGAGTCAAAAGACATGGTCTTATCTCTAAACTCCTACTTGCTTAAAACACACTGTAGCAGGACTGAAAATAATTCTTCCAATAAACCTGTTCACTTTTTAAAGTTACTATCATATTAAGAGAGAGAGAAAGCATGAGCAAATGACTGTGCATATGCACACATGTATGTAAGCAAGAGACAGATGCAGGTTTGCTTGCTGCAGAATTCAGTTAAAATTCCAGCTGATGACCAGTGGGAGGAATACAGTGGTTGCACTAGATCAGAGACACCATTCAATCTGCAATATGCTCCTCACAGAAGGATGATCCAGTAGCTCAGTTGTAAGTCCTGCCCCTAAACGCCTATCTTCAGGTTCACCTAGTAAAAGCAAAATCTTACTCTTTTACTGCCCTGAAATGATATCTTTTTAATTGCTACACCTATTAAAAAGGTATGCATGCAAACACAATCACGGTTCCCAAGTGAAGGGCCCTCTGGCCTTCACAGCTGCTTTTGAACAGCAAGGTCAGCAATATGGTTTCAAAGAGACCACTTCAGCTAAATAACCACTAACTTCGTGTAAGGTATTAAAGACCATTCCAGATAAAAGCACATCTCAAGCAGAAGCCAAACTTTTACAGCTGCTCCTTCAGCCTAATATATGACACTGTGTACTGTAGATGCTGAAACAAGAAAACATTCCTTTGTCCCGTTGCAGGTGGAATAAAAGTTCTTAGGAAATCATTCCATATTTATTCTGGGACCTTACTTCAGTCAAAGCTACAATGCTGCTCTAAGGGGTATCCTGATTGCACTGACATAAACAGTCAATTCTACAGTCATGAGAGAGCACTTGGTTCACTGCAATAGTACTTTGCTCTGTCCCCTTATTTGTACAGGTGTCTTCCCCATCTGCCATGGAGCAGATGAAGAGCAGCTGCCATGCTTGCTTCTGTGCACCTGCAAAGTGTTACAGAAAATATCCTGTTCAGGGAGGCTTGAAACTTCTTTTTTTCCTGCATCCTTGTTCCAGTTCAACTTATCCAAGCCAGAAAGAAAACTCTTTTTCTTCATTGTACCTGTTGCTCTTTTGGGACAAATGAAAAGTCTGAACCAAAAAAACCCAAACCTTCTCCGCAATTGCTAAAAAGGAAAAAATAGTTTTAAAAGAAATAAAATCCATTTCCACAACTGAGAAAAGCCTCCTATTAGGGAGATAACTGGGAAATTAAATAAAGTAAATAAAGTGGAGGAAAGCCAATAGCGAATTTCAGCCAACTCACACCAAGCAACAGGTTTGTTGGTGTGAGTCAGGAAGGCAAGAACCTCATTTTTTCTAGACTACCCCTAAGATAGCAACCACTCCTCCCTCAGATGACTATTTGCTTTACCTTTTCAAAAGGTCAGCTAGTAAAGTACAGCCTGTTCCCTCTCTGCCACAAGCTGAAGTTGAGGCAAGTATCTGTCAGTAAATCAGGCTAAAATTAACCTAGTTAAGTGCAAGGGATATACCCGTCTTTAAGACGAAACTTATTTCTTTATTTCACAGACGAAACAAGGCTGGGAAAATTACTAATCCCACTATGGGACTGCATTTTCTAACCTTTAATTTTATCAAAAAATCACACATATAGACAGCAAACTATTTCCAGAGGTAGGGAAGTAAAAGAAAATTACCACTTATTTGCTTCCTCTTTGGTGCTTCTAAGTCAACTGAACAATTATTAACCAAACATCTGGACAGAGACAATGCATATGACAAACCAGATGCATGAGTGGAGGCTGCAGAACACTGACCTCAAATTGAACCAAATTGGTCTCTGCATTATGGCAGAGACCAAAAGATAGAAACTGAATGAATTAAAAAAACTGGATTGGCCCAAGTCCTGCAGTTTTACAGTCTTGCCCAGGGACAACAGTGCATTATTGGCAAGTGGGACTCAGCATCCATATCACTAAAGAAACTCTCAGCTAGAGAAAAACTACTAAGTCAGGCCACTGAGAACATTTCAGATTCCCAGTCCAATATCTCTGTGCACATATGTGCACTGAGGACAGTGTGCCCTCCCTTTTTTCTGCTGCAATCCCATTGCTCACTGGGTTGGTTGAATATAGGTCAAAATGATGAACTTAGCTTTAGGACAAGAGTCTTACATCCAATCCTAGAATTTTGCAGACTTATTTTAACATGAGAAGTTGAATTAAAAAAAATAACCATTACAAAAATTACCTTCCTCAGTGAATTCAGTTACTTGGAGAAAAACTCAGTCTCTATTGTGGCTCTTTTTTACTGCACAAAGTGGAATGGGATTTACAGTAAGGGCTCCAAAAGTATTTGGGACGTCCTCTTCATCGATGTCATCAGGCAGGTTGTGACTGTCTCAGAGTGCATTTGTAATAGAGTATTTATATTACTAACAGAAGTAATGTGATATCGCTTTATTCATGTTCAAGTGGAACTGGTTGAATCCGAGGCAACCTAAGAGGCTGAAACACTCAGCCAGGACCACCCATACAGCAAGAGCAAGAGGAAAAGCTCCTTAGCCTCAGCTCACATTCCCAGACTTCCAAGGTTCAGTGCCTTTGTGTTTCCAACTCCATTACTCCCCAGGGGCCCATCTGGTAACACAGCCCATCTTCCTGTTCCTACAGCAGCTTCCTTCTGCCTCGTGGGGTAAAAGAAGGGCAAGGGGAGACAACTAGCATCTGGTATGCTTAGTTACATGCCTTTCTGGCTACCAAAACCTTGGCCACCTTGAAATCTGTCTGATAGAGCTTGCTGCCTGAGGGCTGAACATTTCTCCCAGTCTTGGAGCACACTGAAGAGGCTCTCTAGCCGCCACAGATCAGTCAGCTGGTTCTGTGCATAATTAAGAAAGAGATACCTGTCTTTTTAAGTCACATACAAAGGCTTTGTACACAGCTAAGTGACCTGTGGATCACATTTGGCATTCCCAGATTTAGCAGTAGGAAAAGTAATAAGGATGAAGATGCCTAGAGCTGAAATAAGATCACAGAATGCCCCAGTGACCTAACAAATTAGCATGCAGCATGAAAGCGGTGTGAAAACTACAAAGCCGAAAGGAAAGACTTCTGCAAGTCATACTAAAAGGCCTGGGGGGAAAAGAGGGTGTAAAGGGATGGAGGGAAAGACAGCTAGAGGCTGAGATCTTTCAAGTACTAAAATAGCCTAATGAAACAAAAAACTCATAGTAGAGTGCTAAAGAAATAAGCATACAGAAAGATGGGGAAACAGAACTGAAAAGCAAACAAATGGAGGCAATGAAAGAGGTAATAAATTCCTTGATGTAGGCATGGCAAGCAACTTATCAATAGCAAATAGGACTGGATAGACCCTCACTCAAGACAATCAATTTCACTCTGAGATAACTTCTGGCTGTGACTTTGTTTCACATTATCCTGAGAAACAAACTCTAAACCAAAATACTGAAATGGAAAACCAAAACCAAAACCAATCCCATCTTGGATATTGGCTTTCTTCTGTTTTGGTTTTCTGCTACTCTGAACAGGAATGAGTAAGTACTTCCCTCAGCCAAAGAAGTTCCCAGCACAGCTGGTTAGAGCTCTATAGAGCTCCTGAAAGTACATACTGGAAGACCACCCAGAAATATTCCTGAAGGATTAGTTAATGTTTTGAAGACTACTCTAACATGTCAGAATCCAGAGAGTAGTTCAAGTTAAGAGTAGCCAAATCTGACATAAGATCAAGCTGTGTTTTCTCACATGTACAATTCTCATCCTTAGGTTTTTGCCTGTCCAAAGTAAAGTAGATGCTCATATGGAGACAAACCACTTGTGAAACGTCTCACCAATAATTTTTTTTCTTAAAAAAAAAGGTGGGAGTGGGTAATGTATTTCACCTGAATACAGTCTGTACTAGATAGACAACAGAACCGATAACAGAACAACTTTCAGGAACATTAATCCCTGTTTGTATCTCCTGAACTACTCAAAGTTCTTGTTAAGCCATATGAGTGTTGCTATTTAGTCCTGCTGACATAAGAGAAAATTGTGCTAGAACATGAGAAAACTGCATACAGAGCCTTTTTCCACTCATACAGCTCTGGGTGGGGGTGATGGTGTGCTGGTGCCCCTGTCAGAATCCAAGACAGAGATTCACAAAATACATGAAGGAAGACTAGACGTAACAATATAAAGCTTTAAAGGCTGGTTGATTTATAATGCCCACTGTGTGGTGCATTTGCTTTCTTTCCCCCTCTTTCCCCTTAAGGAGAAAAAAAGAACAGGCTTCTAAATATCTTTTGAAGACCTTGAAGTCCCTAAGATCACATGCCACAGAGCTCTATGAAGTATTCTGACACAACCACACAAATGGAACTGATTAGCTTTCCTGTCATTGTGCATTTTTCACACAGTAACAACAGAATTTTCCTTTCTATAGGCTTTATAGCTGTATTTCCCATAACTAGTTTTTCCAAGCATAATATAATGTGTTTACTTGGTGTGGGTTTTTTAATTGTTTCAAAATTAAATCACTAATAATAGCAAAGAATTATTATTATGACTTCATAATCAAACTAAGGGCTAGTCCTATAATGACCAGGACTCCCGAAGCTATTGCTTTTTCATAGGGTTTTTTCACATGAACAAATGTTATGGCAAATAACAGTTTTAGATGCCTCATGACCAGACTAATTTTTAGTGAAGCAATATACATCAGAACCACCTAATAAATGCATAAATTTACTTGGTTATTTCCACATATTGATGGCATAAGGAGCCCAGCCTAATCTCTATGATTCTTCTTTTTAATGGACAAGTGGAAATTACCTCTCTAGGGTTCTTAGCAAAACCAAACAGATAATTAAACAGCCAGTGTGTTACAGGAACCCCAATGTAAATATCCCCCAAAATTACCTTCATGGATATATTTAAGATGCTACCTCTTCTTAAACCTGAAGCACATCTATCAACATTCTAATAAATGAATGTATGTTAAGCTTTTAGGACTGTGTCTATCGCGTAACTTTTTTAAAAACTGAATTAACAAGAAAAATCTCAGTAATAAACCTTTCACATAATCTACAGAAATCTAAAACGATTTTTCAAAGCCACCAGCACAGTATATTAAGTATATCTCTTTTCTGAGATTTCCATCTAACTGTAAGCCATCTTCCAGTCTCAATACAAGTAAGCATCCATACAAGCTAAGACTACCAGAAAACAGGTAACAGGTAACCATACATTGTGACATGAAAAAAAATCTTATTTCTCATTAGCATTTTCACATGCATATTACAATCCAATAAAATATTAAAGAGCTCTAGATACCTGCTGTGTAGAGTGGATGTCCTACCAGCAACAGTGCAATGCCAGATGTAATTAAGCAGAAGGGCTCACCTTTGAAAATTTCTCAATCTGGTATCCTGTCTCCATGATAAAAGTTGTTTTCATGTTGTATCCAGTTTGCTTTCCATGTCCATTTGGCCACCAAGCCTCTACTACAGAACTCTTGAACAGACAAGAGAGAAAGTCAGTGCAACATGTATAAAAAGAGGCACAAGATGCACCTGTGGGCTCAGATGTCTTTGAGTGAATTACCACAAGTGTAATGAGCTTTTGTGCTTCAGCTGTGGTAGGCTAATTGGGATTTCATCAGCTGCAGCTCTGAGGTGAAAACCATTTAGAGAGAAGTATGATTTCTTCCACTAAAGTCCAGGCTGCCACTTCATCTTGTGTCCACAACAGGCCATGAGCACACATACACATGCATGCACACACCTAGCTGCTACCTGTCAGCTGAGGCACACTGACAGACTACTCCTCCAAACCCCAAATATCTGTGTCAGGAGCAGACATAGTTCACTAGCCTCTGAATCATGCACCTCCTCTCACCGATAGCTTTTAACTATCACATGCAACATTCTATAAACAGTGGGGACACTTTTGAACTGCTACTACGGTAATATGTGACTACATTGACTGCTTCACTTACTTCAAGCTTTTCAGACAAATTCTAAGTTTCATTCTTTCTTTTCGGTGTTTCCTGCTTTTTCTCTAAGCTTCCTAATCACACCATTAGTACTCCATAACTTTTACAAACATAAAACACTACCTCTAGAACGACAGAATGACTCAACTTTCTCATTTTTCTAATCATTGAGTAATATTTATATCTTCATTCCAGCAGCCTGCTTCTGCTGCTCATCCTGTTGCCAGCATTTGCCAGTTGAGTGCACAACACAGAAAT
The DNA here is from genome assembly GCF_001604755.1 of Lepidothrix coronata. Taxonomy (NCBI): domain Eukaryota; kingdom Metazoa; phylum Chordata; class Aves; order Passeriformes; family Pipridae; genus Lepidothrix; species Lepidothrix coronata. The sequence continues at coordinate 440,059 of NW_016690502.1, read as the reverse complement.
TGTGGAAAGAAAGCAATAACGCATGCAACAAAACAATGCAGGGATCAGCACTAAATAGAGTCATGCAAGGAGTGCCTCATCTTTTCAAATAAATTGAGGCCAGAGAGCAGCCCAACAATATGTTTTGCTGTAGCCATACTTGGATGCAATCATAATGTATCTACCAACGTTTCAGCTTCCCTGATACAGAATTATCATAACTGCTTGTGCAGAAGTACTAATCTCTGTGTTGCACGGATACAAATGGAAGCACAGAATCAGCGTGTGCCTCAACAACAAGGGAGTGTTCGCAGCTGCCTGGAAGGACTGGAGTGTCTCATTGGCCACTAATGATGTCATCCCTATGCTCACCATTAGCTGATAAGCAAAACACTGTCATGTTGGCAACATAGCACTTTGTGTGGCAACTGCAGGAAGACTGATACACATCTTGGGTGATACGCACCACTCAAACACCTACCGACTCTGCAACGTAATCTGCAATATACTCTCAACTAGAAATTAATTTCTGGTGAGGTCTCAGTATCCAACATGCACCACACATATCTGTGTACAGACTAAGGGCTCTGTTAGCCTCATCGATACACGAGAACACATTTCAGGGCTTCTCGAAAATCAGCTGATGTGAATTCATGCAGCAAAGCCTTTTGTGCACAAAGAATAATGAAACGCTGCTGCCTCTGCTCTGAAGGAAGTGCTTCCTCACGAGCTTGCAGTTGCACTACATTAACAGATCTCTTCTGAGGTTGGTGGTGGGGCAATTATATACACAAAAATAACGTCTGAAGTTTCACTTTGCAGTTCCTGCTTAATGTAATCCATTAAAAGGCTAAGCAGAGACTAATGGTTGTTTTAAATGAAACCGGGTATTTGCAATTGCTCACGTAACTTGCATATCTGACGACAACAGTAACAAAAATTGTATGTTTGTATGCTTTTGTGTCAAAATAAAACAAAGCACATAAGTATGCAAGTCACTGAGTGTGCACACTAGAACATAAACACCCTGCTTGCCTCTTAACACATGTTTTCTCTCCACTCAAAAAACTGACAAGTGAACTCAAGAATACACACATAAGGCAGTCAAACTGGGAAAACAAATGCAGAGTTACACAGCAATATATAAAACCAGAAGAGCCAGTAAAATACAGAAAGATTTGAAGGCTGACTCTCAACTGTTATTAACTGCCAGAATGGTCAAAAGCCCCAAATTCCTTCTCACAGCACATCACTCTCCCACAGATCTAACTGTCCCGTAGCAGTGAAGCAGACAGCAGCTCCCATGGAGAACAGCCAGGGCTCCCACTCTGCCCACTGGGCTGAGCCTGGGCTGTTAGGTTCAGTTCTGCAGTAGGGAACTGCTCTCTGTGCAAGTTCATACCTCTTTGTGCCACACTGGGCTCACTGCCTAATTCAATACACCTACCTACTCGTCAGCTAGAACAGACATAGTGATTTTCTTAATCTCCCAAGCCTTTACATCTTTCCTTAATTATAATGGCCAGTCTTTGCGAGCGAAGATTTGGGAAAGGTCATTAACCCTTCGAGCCTGCGCAGTGGATTTTTTAGGT
>NW_016690502.1:420151-438368 GCF_001604755.1 Lepidothrix coronata | reverse complement strand
GTAGGTTTGTTTAGAGTGACCTTCTCTTAGATGGATTGCCTTACAGGGCTAACGAGCTCCATCTGCCCGGGGGCTGGGAATCGATTCCTTAATTATACCTGTATGATAAAACTCAACAGTTTCTAAAAAAACAAAAGCAACAAATTTTATAAAAGTTAAATAATGCTGGTGAACTAAGTCCACCACAAGACAGCTTCCCAGCACCCTCTGAAGGCAAGCAAACCAATTCTTTCCTCTTTCAGCACTGAGGTGTGTACCAAATTCATCAATTTTTCAATTGACTTGTCTCTTCCTTAGAGCATCCTTCAATGGTCCAAAACTCCTCATGAATTTTGCCTATCCAAAGGACTACAAACCAGTGTAAGGAAGTACTACTCCACACAATTTTCAGCCAACATCATTGCCAGACAAGTTCTTTATAGGACTCTTTTATTTACCTGAAAGAGTGTCTACTGAGAGGTTTGAAGAATGTTTCCTCTCTCTCCTGGGAGAGCCGTGCATATTGTAGTATATTCTAATCCCAGTTGGTCCAGTAAACAACTGCATGTGAGACACCTGCTGCCAGTGAAGTGACACAGGCTATCCAAAGGTTATCTACCTAAATACCTCAAAATAGCCCCTTTAACAGTGGCCAGCGATGATGTGATTTTATTTTTAAGGCTTCATCATCTTTTTGACATTGAGCTACACATCTCAACATAAAACAGTTTTTAGAAAGGAAAAGAACTGTTCTCCTATCCTGTAAGGGGTACAGAACTGTTGCTGAAAGTCAGGAACACAGCAAGGAATGGGAGGGAGGCCTAAAACTGGCACAGAGGCAGAAAGACACACTGGAAACCAGGGGAAACATTTTGCAGCTGGATAGCTTTTCACACACACCTCCTTACCTTGTTGATGTTTACAAGCAGCACAATGCTGCCTTCTCCAGGCTGAAGCTTCACAGTGAATGTTTGTTGCGTTTGCAATTTGGGAATGTTCACCATCACACGACCTGGAATTGGCTTGGAGCTGACTACCTCAAAAACAGACTCAATTTCAAGACACCACTGCTGCGTACTTTTTACTAAGTAAAGGGGAGAAAAATTTGAATTTAATAGTTATGTTTATATACTTAATAGTTAACGTGATCTCTCATCAAAGAAAAAATTCAAATACCTAAGATTAAATCTAACAATTTTCAGGCCATCTTTGAACCAGACCTACAAGGTTAATGCTTGTTTAGTGCATTTGACATCTGTGTTTACATTTGCCAACTTGGAAGAGAACGATGCCATATGATTTATGTTTCTTAACTCTTTTTTTTTTTATTATTTGAAAGCCATCCAGGGTTTTTTCCAGAGTTCTGTACAAAACTCAGAAACCTTGACATCAGTCACTTCATTAGGAAGGATTTTTTTCCCACCAACTCCAACAGACATCATATTTGCTTTTAGTCAGCACTCATATGAACATGGTACTCTTTGGGAAAGATCGTAATCACAAGCCAGTACAATCACTTTTGTCAATGAAACAAAAACAGTATTAACAGAAAACGAGCTGAATTCATCCCAGAGTCACTAAACAAAATGAATGGAGTTATGCTGGGGATGAATTGGGCCCACTGTGTCTAGACTTGATGGGCTATATTTTTATGTCCCTTCTGCCACCAGTGTGTGGTGGAGGAAACCAATTAATGACTTCCCTGAGATCTCTCTACAGTTACTTCAGAGGATTCTCTCCTTTACAGAGCTTACTGAATAAGGCAAGACAGGATCAAGGGTACTCAAGCTTTATGTGTAAATTTCCCATTAACTTCCACAATTTAATTGTGTAGCTACAAACACAGTCTGGCTAATCCTATACTTCAAATATTACTGATTAACATATAAGCAAAAGCAAATAAAACAGAAAACAAGGAAACCTAGAACTAAGATGTATTTTGTATACCCAAACTTCTAATCACGTACTTCCTCTTTTCATTTATATACTCTAGCTCTCCTTCCTGCAGGAGAGAAAGAGAGCTCCCTCCAAAAGCAAAGAATTACATTCAGCCCTGGTGCAATTTTCAGTGTCTTTTGTGGAATGAAGAGCAATGATTGAGTTCCCAAGTTTATATTACATCCAGCATTAGCCAGGGAAGACCAATTTTCAGAAATGTTGAAAGGGTTAAAAAAAACCCCACCCCACAAGGGTCTTCCATTACAGCGCATCTTCCCTGCCCTCCAAAGGCATATGGAAATTTAAGCCCATCCTTAACTGCATGAACTGTGGAGCCTAGGCAGAGAAATCAAGTACAGTGAATCTTTTGCAGACTCAGTGGTCAAAAGACTGAGTCAAATGACACCAAATCTGACAAGCAATAAAAGTACATATGCAACTTAAATTTAGGTCATTCATTTACTCTTCCTTTTTCAAAGGTTATTATTTTGAATACTAATAAGCTCTCGCTCCTGTTCCAAACCACTCTCTTGCTAAATGAAAGAGGTTTGCTCTCTCCACTTACCCAGAGAGCAAGATTTTACCTACCAGAAGGTGGAGTTGTGGGAATGTGGGAGGGACCAGAACAGACTTTAACTAAATTTTAGAGAGCAGCACAGTCTGTGCTGGGGCTTTCCATGGAAATTCCAATCACGTTAAATCTAGCTAAGACCTGCAGCTATTTCAGGAAGCTTTAAAAGCAGCCATGGAGTGATGTCTTCCTCTTTTACTCATACACAACAAACCTATTCCCAAGGGCTGAAATTCAACCCAGTACAGAGAACTCATGCTAGCCCTTACTCCACTGAAGACTGTGCTCCACAGTGAAAGAAAGCACGTGGGTGGTCTACAGTGGGGCATATTACTGTTTGCAGAAAGTTTCAACAGAAAATTAACCACTTTTCCTCAGCCGAAATGATCTTCAGGACAAAGGAGAGGAAAATCAGAGACCACAGCAAGAGAGAAAACCGGTTTGGTAAGTTAGGTAGCAGGAATGCAGGAGGCCATCCTCTCAAATTGCAGCCTTAACAAATTATCCTTGCATAGCACGACTGCTTTTCTCTCTCAGACTTCATGTTGTGTCCTGAAAACTCGGCACTCTTGAAACTGAGCTCACTGTGCATTTGTCTTTCCAACACAAAACTAAATTCCCACAGCAGCTTTGCCTTTGTTTTAAACGAAAGTGTGACAAAAGTGAGACATTTACTGGGAGTCTTGGTGAAAACACATGCCAATAAAAAAGAAATTTTTCAAAACTATGGAGAACAGGTTCTAACCTCAGCTATACTACACATTTACTTCTGCAGTTATTTGGAGACCCTCAAGCAAAAAAAAAATATTCTAAATTCTATCATTTTTAATTGCTATTGTTTGTACTGAAGTACTGTTTCAAAACCTAGAAAGGTGTGCTGTGGTAGGAACTACATACAAAGTCATAAAAACCCCAACAGAACTTTTCCTAAAATGACAGTTCATTAAGCTTAAGAATAAAATGGTTTTTATTCCAAAGGTGAAACAATAATAAAAACAAGACTTACCAAAGAAAGGAGTTAAAGAAAAGTAAATCAGGTGGTAATGGTCATAGGCTTCAATCCTAACATCTTTCCAGATTCCTTGAGTGGGAAAAGAAGGGCCCCAGTCCCAACTAAATGAACACTGCTCCTGGAATACAGCATGATTATGTTACAATTGCCTATTTTTCACATGGACATTGATACTGTGCCAGAAACAAAAGACATTTGCTATCTAGGAATAAAATATTGGCATGCACTAAAAGAAGTTTTCCAATTTCCATAAATCCAGAAGAGCCTACAGTATATTTTTTCTCATTTCTTGACCAGAACTCTGCTGCTATTACCTATTTTTCAGTATATAAAAAATTAAATTTGGTATTAAACATCCATGTACAGAGAAATTTTGTATTACTGAAATTTTGTATTACTTAGCACACCATTTGGAAAAAACAACAAAACAAACAGTAAAGATAAAATTAAAAATCCAGCAGATTACTCTCAATTTAACTATGAATTATCTTAGTTTGTAATGTCAGTATTTAATTGTACACCTAAAAGACAAATGAGGCAGAAAACTGATGGTTAGAAATGTTACAGTATTCTAAAAGAACAGTATCAAATTAAAAACTGTATCACAAATACTTTATCTCCTATTTTTAGTAGTAACACCACAGTTTAGTACAAGAAAAGAGATGCATATGTCTGGTGTGTTTGTGTAGTTCAGTCATGTTCGCTGTTTCTCCCCTTTTTATGGTTCTCTTATACAAAAACAAAGGGAACAAAACCATGCTTGAGAAGTAGCTTAGTTCAGGTTCTAACATCAGAATAACTGTCAGAATTATAAAATGCTGGTCAGGCAGAGAGGTACCTACACTAATTTCCATTTAGCTGTTTTCAAACCTGGTCAGACCTCTAGTTAACAAATCCCTTGACGACATCTATTCAGCTGCCCTCCAAGTTTCACACAGCCCCAGCCCCAAAGCAAATACAATAGATCTCCTAACGTCTTGTACAGTGACACACAGTTCTAAATTTAGAGACTAATAACTTACAGCCGAGGCATACTAATTTGGGCAAGCCACATTGCACAAGTCTGGCCTATCCCTTGCATCTCTACAGTCCGCCTGCCTGCCTATCAAATTGCAAAAGAGCCTTCCAGGAAGGAAACGCTGTACCTATTTCAAACGCAAAACCAGGGAGAGCATATTCTTAGAAAAAAAGGCCAATTGAAAGCAATTTTCCCTTTAGAAAAAAACTAACTAACAAATCACTGGCAGATTGTCAGGTTTCACCAATAACACTGCAGAGACCGCTATCAGAAACAGTGTGTCATAAAAACAACACGCTTGTATCACTGAAGTACATTACCAATGACAGGCTTGTGTTCTGCCACAAACCCTGTTCAGTTTTAGGTAAGTTTACTGCACTTAATACTGCACCCGAAATGTATAAAGAGCTTTCCATTACTTTCAGACAGCAATCCAGCTTACTTTAGAAATGTCCTAGTATGTTTGTTTACTTTTTAATGCCACATAGCTGCTGTTGTTACCGTATACATGGAACTCAGAACATTTCTGGAAATTTCTGGAGCAGCTTCCAAGTACAGTCAAACAACTCATTTGAGAAAAACCACTAGGGTATCTTCTTACAAATTTAAAGGTATAGTTCAGTGAAGCGTAAAATCATTCCTGGCCCCTTTCGCTCTATAAATAAGACTACAGCTGTTTAAGGCCTTCTTCCTCCCAAGCTTCTCCTCACACTGATTTCTAAGAAACACACTGGACTCAGAAGAATTAACAAACTTTCCAAAATGTAGTGAAAATAAAAGTAGCAGCAAGTAGAAATAAAGACAATATCTTAATCCTAAAGGATCTTTCCAGCACAACACAGAGTCCATGTTTACAAATTGTAAAGGAAATTACATCCAGGTTTAGATTAACAGGATTCTAGTCACTTTTTGAGGAGGCTCTAAAAAGACTTTATTAAAAAGATTTAAAATAACTAACAAGAAAGGCATTAAAGTGGAGACAAACCTGAAAAGACACCAAAAAAGAAAAATTCCAAAATAAGATCATCTAGCCATTGCTTCTATCTGCTGCCAAGCTAATAGAAATACACAAGATGCTTCTCAAACAAGAGGAGCATCTTGTTTGATAAATTTTAATAGCAACAAAGTCATGTCTTAAATCAAAGTTTCTGAGCTTCATTCATTTTCACTGAATATGTACTTATAAGTCACACTTTTCAACACTAATGAGAACAGGTTCCCTGTTAGATAACACTTCTTGGGACATGCCAGAGCTGCCCAGTATAAATAGCACAGCACATGAGCAACAGTAAACACTCACAAAGCTGCTTGGCTGAGATTTTTACAGCCTTGGCAATACACATTGGTATTTGCAACAGTGAACTCTATTGTCAGCATACACTGCTAAACCCACCCAGTGGATCAAAATGTAATGATTGCACATTTCCCAAAACTATCCCGCTCTCTTAGCAGCAAGTCTCCTTGCTGACTCCTTGATGAAAATAGCCTTTTAAACAATCTCAGATTTGAAGCCTGGCCTTCTTATGCCTATTGTATTATCAACATGCTAGATTAAAGGTTTCTAGGGGGGACATGAGAAGGAAGCTGCAATACAAAATATGTTCTACTTATAAAATGACATTGCAGGTTTCAGAATACAACTGTAAGGACAGCACACGGTGCATTCCTCTTTCCAAGCCTGAAGTCAGAGACAGACAATTGTGCCCCCACCTTTCTGATAAAATTCACATGGCACTCTCCTTTCTGCTCAGGTGGAGGGCAGGCGGGGGGGATGCTGTAAGCTTTGTGACACCTGCTCTGCTCTGCTGCATAGGAAACGGCCGACAAGAAACGGACTTCAACAAAATTGACCTCCTTGATCACGCTGGTGATATCAAAGCTCTAGGACAAATAACAGAACAAAATCATTACAGCGCTGACATTTATTTATGTGATTGAAAATCACTGTTACATTGGGATTTTAATACCATACATCTATTATTCAAAGGCATTTGAAGTACAGTCTAAACATGCTTCGGTTTTGAAGGAAAAGCTACTTCTTAAGCTAAAAAAACCCCAAAATACACAGTAGCATTTTAGACTCAAAGAGTTGTTTCTGGGCAAACCACTTTCCTCATACCAAGCTCTCACTGCCAGCTGTAGCACTCTGCTTGCACACAGAAGTGCTTGAAGGACAAGGACAGCAAGAGAATCTTTTCCTTCCTCATCCAGAACTCATCTGCATCTTCAGAGAGACAACTCAGAAATCTGGTCTATACAAGAGTCCTTCCAACTCATACTGTGCTGCCAACTCATCTACTGCAAGGCTGAGCTGCCTTGTCTGTGAATGCTGCAAAGCTGTATTTCGTGCAACCTGCATTCTCATCCCCAAAATTTACAGACACACATTCTATGCCAGCACCAAATGAAGCATCTGGGGCTTCCTCAGTGGGTCACAAAATCCCCTTCAGTGTGGCTGGACAGAAGGAGAAATGTTCCATTTCAGAATTATCCTGTGCTAATATGGTTCCAGTGGCTAATATGCATTTATTCCTCACAGTGTTCATTTGTGATGAGCCAAGTCTTGGCAATCTCTTCAACCTGGGGGCAGCCCAGCCAGCATGACTTATATCTGTAGCACAGAGCAGAAGACTACAAAGCAAATAGTATTCCTCCATTTAGAGCCTTCAGCGAGTTCTTCCTGCAGACATTGTTGCCACGTGGAACAGGTGAACAAAGCAGCAGTCTGGGTCACAGTAATCAGACTCAATTTAATGTGGTACACTCTGATTTTACAGTGAAGGCCATTTTATGAACTGTTACAATCTGAGACAAAATGATGTCACAGAAATATGGACAAAATAATGCCATTTCCCAACTGTACAGAGCCTGCTAATGGCAAACATTTAGATACTCTCCGAATAGTAAATAATTACAATTTTGTAAAAGCTCTATGAAATGTCTTATTTCACTGATGGTAAAACTAAGTCAAAGCTAAACTAAGTGGTTTGTCCCAGGTCACACAGACCCAGGTGGCAGAATCCATCTCATGTCTCAGCCCAATGCTTCTACAATAAAACCTGCCAGAATGGTAAATGCTGAGACAGGTAGACACCAGATTTTATTTGTCATTCAGTTATTCCACTACTGTTCTTCCTTTAACTCTTAATTTTTTTATTCTTTTAAGAGAAAAGTAAGGATTGTTCCTTATGTTAGTACCACAATAATTTTATATTTTAAAGCTATACAATCAGTCTGAATGTTTTTGCCACTCTCAAGATCATTCCATGATGAATACTCTTATGCTGACATAGGTTAAGCTCAAAAATGCAAGTCAATGTCATCAAAAGTGCAACATTAAAAATAAACCACCTTGTTTAAAAAACAAAAGCATGGAAACACTTAAAAAGGCTTTAAAACACGTGCATTTTCACTGCAGTATTCACATGTAAACCATTCTAATACCAATCAGTAAGTAGATTTACAGCTAATATAACAGATTTAAGCTTAGGTTTTCTTGGAGCTGGGACAGATCCCAAGAAGCAAGACATATTATTAGCTGAATTGATCCTCTTGCATTGGTCCTCTCATTTAGGACAAGACACATTTACCTTTAGATATGACGCTGTTGCTACTGAAAAGGTAAGTGCACTTCTCTTTCTAACATTTATCTGATTATACAGGCAGTCTTCAGGTCAACACTGCCTGCGTCCAAGCACCTATTTTTATGCGTATTTTAATGCACTGAAAGTGCTCAGAACAAAAGACCTTTGGAGAAAAAACAGAAGCACCTTCAGAAATAAACACATTACTTACATATCTGTTAAACATGTTGTCTGTTCTCCCCACAGTGACATTGTTGAGCAGGATCTGTGCTACTGTATCTACTCCCTCGAAAACCAAATTCACTTTCTGCCACTTTCTACAGAAGATAACACATATGTGAAAAACTGTTAGAATACCTAGCATTAACAAATACAGTAGATAGACAATATAAAAACGTATATCACCATTATCTTCAGCAGCATTTGCCTCAGCTACCTCCAGAAACATTTGACTCAGTGTGGCTACATTATATCTTTAAACAGTCAAATTAAGATGACAGCTGAAGTAGCTCAAGTCTACAACACAGCATGTTCACATACACAGCAGATATCAGATGGGATGGCTTCCAATTAGCCGAAGTATTATACTTTCTCAGTTGACAATTCATAAGTAATTTTTAACAATTAATTTTAAAAAAGGAAAAAGCAACAACTGAAGTGTTATGTAGCAACAGTTTTGCAACTACACATGATTGCATAACTTGTTTTTTTAGACACAAAAATATTAAGCAGATTTTGAGCTGATGGATTAATTTGCAATTCTGCATGAATGATGGCACAGAACTATTTTAGACATATCTTTACTGCATACCTGATGTCAAAAGGAGTTTTAAATGTCCTGCTGTAAGTCCAGTTATCTAATGAGATCCATCTGTACATCACATCATTAAATCTATAGTATGGATCCTAGTAACAGACCAAAAAAAGAAAATTACAAGACTCATTTAGTAATAGTGAATAGTTACTATATGAAAAGCATCATAATATCCATTAGATGAACACTTCTTATTTCAGACAGTCTGCAAATGCAAAATCCACCTTAGTTAGTTAGTCCAGATATTCCTTTTCACCTCTGAAATAATATATGAAAGTAATGCTTTAGTAATATTTAGCTTTACTTATATAGGTCAAAACCCTGTTTGCTATAATCATTTATACTCGAATTAGAGGTAGCGGGATTTGTTCTTACACAAGAAATTACTGGTTTGGAATTTAACTAGTAAATCAAGATAGCTTGTGACTTAATGAGAGGAACAGAAACATGATCACCCTCATAATGGTGGAGAAAGTAAGACTAATAGGATTTTAATAGGCAAAGAAACAGCATTTTAGGCCTCTAGGGACAGCAGTGAACAAATCTCTAGTTTAAAATAACTACAAATACTCCAGTTGTTTCTTGTCAACTAGTCTTGTTGTGGTGAGGCTAAATGAAATTGTTATATATGGAGGGACGGAGAAAGGGAAGAAGGAGAAGCAACACAATTTTGGTTTTGGTATAAAACTTAAATGACTACTTTTGAGAACAGCACTACATTAATGCCAAATCTGCCCTCTTCCCTTGAATCACACTTCCCAGGAGGAATAAAAGGCACAGTTGGTCTAAGCCACGTCCTCGACCTTTTAGGCTTCACGCTGTATTTATTACCTTATGGTGGGTCATGACATCCCTCACCTTGGTTGAAGGAATCAGTTACGAGGACCTGACAACCCCCGGCCTTGCACCTTGAACAGAGGCAGCAGAAAGGTACAGACTCATATCTCATGTCAGAGCACAGGTATCCGGGTCACTGACTGACAGCTCAGTTCAATCCTCTGCAGCAGCTGCACTGCTGAACTGCCTTCCCAAAACAAAGACCAGTCTCTTCTGGACTACATGACTCAAACCCAGCTGAGGGAGAGGGCAGCTGCATTAAGGTTTGCTTTGATATGAGTGTTCTACAGTACCAACACCGTTTAACTACCTGCCCTGAATATTCAAATTCACACTGAAGAAAACCTGCCCAGCTTTTTTTTTTCCTACTTGCTGAAGCTAAATTTTTCTCCCTATTTCAGGAATCAGTATAGATAGCCATGATGCTTTGGATTTGCAATTTTCTGAAAACAATTGTTTCATACCTCATATTTGTTTTACAACTAACAGGGCCGAATTCTGTAATATAAGCACAAACCATACCACAAAGCATAGCAGAGCAAAATTGTAACATCTAAGTCACTGTCCTCAGCAGCACAGTCCCCTCTGGAGTCCTACAGCAATACATCATTCCTTGAGCCCATCCAGAGGGAAAGTTATCATCTTGCCTCTACATGCTATGCGCTATCAATAAAATTTCTTACTACAAGGGAAGATTCAAAATGGAAAGGTCTTGTCGCTTCAGTAAAACTGTGAACTCTGTACATACAAGGTATTGTCTAGAAGTTAAGTCATCATGAGCTTACCAGAACAACTACTGAATTTAAAAATATTCATACCATTACTTTTACATGCAAAATGTATTGGGGAATAATCTCAGACTTTTATTAAGATGTAAAATTAAAGGCTAATAAATGCATAGTAAAATGCAAAATTTAGGTTCATAAAAGAAATTCCACTGAGATCATCATATTCAATGAAAGGCAAGCAACAAATGTCACAGACCATGAAAAGCAACCATATGTACTTAAAAAGCACATTTTTAACAACTGGTTTGCTTTAACATTATATACTATCTTATATACATTTACATATATATACATTATATTTGACATTATATACTATTTTATTTAAGGTTTGGAAAAATGCTTTGAAAAATGTGCATGTTAAATTTCAATCATTGCTTTTGTTATGTGTGAAATATTTAATAAAAGGCCAGAGATGTAAGTTGTAAATGCACTATCAGCAGCAGACTGTAAAGCCATTTGGTTAATGGTCAAACAACCTACATCAGTACCTAGGCAAAGATGCATTAGAGAAACCTGCACCATCTCTCTCCCACAAATGCATGGATATCGAGATGTTAATGAAGAAAGTCCTGCCTTCTGCAAAACACAAAAAACTGGCTGTCAAGCAGCAAAGAGAAATGTAGGAATACTTCATCAGAGGCAGAAATCAACCTCGAATGGGCTCTTACAGGAGTTTACCAACAGAGCAGCTTGTTTAAATTTCAGAGTGTACTGCAAATCCTTTTTCCTGAAGGAGCTTTCTTCTTTACTATCTAAAGCTTTCAACCATCAAGAAATGCACTGACTGCTAAAATATGTGTGGTAGAAGGTGCTAATTAGCCTTTCTGAGTACTGTTTCTTAATCACAGACATCCACCCTTTTGGATGGAAAACTCATAGTTCTCTGTACCTTTACACAAAACTTAACAGCTTACTGATACCACTCCTGCATAACCTGTAAAACAGCTTATATATCACACAGCAAAGCTGTTAAATGTTAGTACTGATTAGTCATTTTTGGCATGACAAATGTTGCTTGTTGTAAAATCAGTCATGTGGCAATGTTCAAGCAATGCTTTTAAGACAATCCTCCAGGTTCAGGAGAAATGCATGACCAGAACAAAGTCTTCTAAGAAAGCAAAACTACTTTTCCAATAGACTTGTGAGATTATTGACTTTTTCACTACTAAATACAACTGTTCCAAATGCTGGAAGATGTTCCAAGTGCTGGAAGATGTACCTGTGGAAGTCAAATTGTCTGGATTTTTCTGAAACAGAATTGCATTTCACATTAAATCAGCTCACATCAAAATTAAAGGTTTATTTCAGAAAAGTGAATTAAAAAAAAAAAAAGACAAATTTAAAACACTTAAAGGCACAAGTAGAATTTGAAAGATGATAGGATATAGACTGTGCATCTATTAAATATACTTCACATTCAATAGCTCAACAGCTCAGTGTGTTCCTGGAAGCAAGTCATAGAGGGGTGGAGTCAACTACAGCTATTTTTAGATCCCATCAAACGCGTCAGCCTTGCATTTTCCTGCTCCCTGCAATTAGGGAAAGAAATCTGAACCATTCAAGCTGCTGGCCTGTTTGTTCTCTGCCCCCAGCTTCCACGCTGTAAGCAAGCAGCAAATCACCTGCTAAGATGAGGTAAAAAGCCCTGCTACAGATCATCAAAAGGAAGCAATTTCCAGGTCGGATAACAGGATATCAGCAGGACTTCAAAAGCACTGGCAGCACTACAATGAAGGCACTGCCAAGTGCCTAGATGGAAGCTTCTCCTTACAATGATTTTAAGGGGATATCTGAAAGCTACAGTGGCATGAGCTGAGAGCTTCTCCTGCTAAGCAGGAAATGGATGAGACACGAACACAGCAGAATTAAAGTTCCAAGCCCCAGTGAGCAAGTGGTGCCAGGCACACCCTGGCCTGGAGAAGGGCCTTTTCCAGGCCCCCGCGAACCAGGAGTTTTGGGGAGCATGACACAAACAGCTGAATGACACCAGACAGAGTCAGCTGTATCCAGGCAGGAAAACTGTGTGTAATAAAATGAAATATAATAAAGAGAGAAAAAAAGAGATTCCTTTGCCTTATCCTGCTTTTGTCATGGTCTAATTTGAAGTCACCTTTCATGCTTTTCTCTCATAAATTAACTCTGATGATTTTTTATGATGTACACCATAAGAAAATCCTGATGGTGTAACAATTTACCAAAATAAAACTTGCAAGTGATGTTTCATGATTTATAGTGTAATGATTCTGCTGTTGCTGACTTCAGACTGGAAGCTAAATAGCTAAGATATCTATATCCATGCACTCCTTCCTTGCAAGTGATAGAAGTCAGGACATTTATACAATTTTCAGCAAGCCCAGTTTCACATATTTACAGCTTGAAGTCAAGCTGACTAACAGTAGTGATGAATGGATCGTATTCTCAGAACATGAGTTTTGAAGTTCATCCTAAAGTAATTGATTTTGAGTAGTTACTCTCAGAAAGCAGTAAAACTGTCAATGTTCAAAACGTGTTATAGCTGAACACTAGGCCAAATACTACTAGCATTATTTGGATACCTTACTGTATTTAACAGACCACTATAACCTTTATTGGTTTTAACATCACAAGCTTAAACTGACTTGAAAGAAAAACTTAAGTACTCTTTAATATTTATCCTAAGTTTCACTAAGGCTTTTGAACACTCCTCATAAATTCCCATAGTTTAGCAGAGCATCTATATTTCAATGGAAAATAATATATTAATCAACTATTTCATCAACGAATGTCATTTAACCTGACAGAACCATATAATACCAAATGGAATTGTTACCTGACTTGCTCTGAAAAATCTAAGTTATAACAACGTGTCAGAAAACACACAACAGCATATTTTATAAAAATGTAGAACAAGCTACAGAAATTATACACTACTTTCCAGAAATGCAGAACTATCAGCTGATATCCATAAATTTCTGTCTCTTCAAATATTTTAATATCCAAGTATGACCAAGACCACTGTAACCTTCTGTGTCAAGTGCATGCCCTTGTTGCCTAAAGGGCCAGAAAATACAGTGTTATCCAGCCCCTGTATAAGCATCACAGTTGCAGACCCTTCATAATAGTTCTTTACAAATCAAAGTGACTGCTAATAGGAAAAAACAGCCTTATATAGGAATGCAATGGCTGGCAGATAAGAAAACAATACTCACATTCATCAGAACTGAAACTTTACAGGAGTTACTGGCCAGCAAGAAATGGCATCATGCAGGACTTGAGACAGTACATGGCAGAGGATGCCTACTTCTAGCACACAGATCTATGTGCAAGTTACCTGTGGATACATATTGCTTACCAGAACAGTGCCTGAAAGAAAACACTACACTGACAGTGGTCAAAAGTAAAATCTTCAGACCAAATGGCTTTTCAGCAAATCTTTTTCCAGAGCTGTAGGGTTAGCAATAGGTTTGCTGCAAGTTTGTAAAATGTGTGCATTCGTAGTCAAGCTTTGCACTAACTTTATTCAAGTGACTATTACCCTGCTTTATGTGCATTTCTCATGTATTTTTTTTAAATTTTGCACGTAAATAGTACTAACAGCTACAGAATTCTAATGAAATTTTATTAAAAGTACCAAGCCAAACACATACTCTGATGCTATCTCCTGCTTCAGTCATAGTTAATCCAGCATTTGAAGTACGTTGGTTGAACATGGAAGAAAATAATACTTCGGTAGAAAACTCAAAAGTATCTTCCCCAAGCACATTTTCTAAGATATGTGTATTTGCTGCATTCAGAAAGATGTCTTCATCCAATGTATATTTTATGAGCCAGAGTAAAGATATCTCTAGAACAAATGCTAAGAGGATCCAGAGAGATGAGTAATGAACCTTCCGTGTCAGAGAGATGTTTTTCAATTCAAGTGTATGGCCTGCACAGCAGATTAAAGTAAGGCTGCAGACACGCAATCAGCTACAGCATCCCTTTGCAAAAACAGTTTGTGCATCGACCTAAATTTGAAATGAACCACATACTGATAAATAAATTGCTTGCAGCCTACTCTTGCAACCTAAGACACATTTTACAGGCTTAATATACAGCAGCTTACCCTTGCTACCCTCCTTCCCCTCATTTTTGAGATGCCCACTAAGCTACATTGCTGGAGTAGGCCCTCCCAAATTTTGCTTTAAATTTCTCTTTTGGGTGCTAACTCATTAAAAATCCCACGGATACAGCAGTAAAGGATGCAGTACTATTTGCCATTTGCAAAGAACACAGAAAAACAGCACACAGATTTCACTAGGTCACTGAACATATGGGTCCTGCCACCCAGAATCATTTTGTTCCCACTAGCTTTGTTCTCCTATTTCCTGGTACAGCTTTTCAGACCAATCTTCACTTTTGATTACAAGCAGAAAGCTTTTGGGTTGCTGGTAAAGTGATATCTTCCATACAATGAATAAAAATCCTACATTCCACGGTGAAGAGCAAAAGGAGTAAATGAAAAAAATACTCAAAACCAAAACTTTTGTATTTAGGCACCTGTAATTAAACTCCTAATTCTAGACTTGACAAAACCCCAAAAAGGGCTAATTTCCAGAGATAATGAACTCTGAAGAAATAGATCAGTGCTCTGTGCCTCTAAAGTTAAGGCAGTGTGTATGCTTTTGTATAACTAGGAATACAATTTTAGTCAGCTGCATTTGAAAACCTTTGGTCATATCCATCACTGCAATAAAGAAACCTCAGGACAAACAGCTGGGCCTCCCTTTGCAGCATGAAGCCACAAACTGCAGTAATGAATGATGTCACTGATTCCCTCCAAACAACCCAGGTTTGTTGCTTTACAGAATGCTACAACTATTGTGGCAGGGATTGAGTACATTTAAGATCTGTGATAGATTTCAAATCTGCTAAGGTTGCTCCTGTGTTTTGGTACAGTCTACATTCTGTCTTTTAAACAAAAACATGATTTTAAAACAATTTAGTTATCCTGGTGCAAATATTTATGCGAACGCTTTTTTCTGTAAACTGCGCATGAATGGGTTTAAGCTGACCTTGAGTTACACACCTATACATAGAAACAAGTTAGCTCATTCTGAGCTCGGAACTAGCCAGACACCGGTTGCATCCAGCACAGAGGTCAAGCAACCACACCAGTGAAGTATTTTGGTTAACGCAGCGACTCGACTGAGCCTACTAACACCACCAATTTAGCAACAGATTCCAGTCCACAGCAGGTTCATACCCGGCCATACCAGCACGTTTGGAGCAAGTTCTTACTTGTATTCATGTAAACATGTCCTAAGTGACCACAACCATCATCAATTTAATTGGCCAAGCACCCATCTACCTATTAGCAAGACCCGTGCTGCTGGTCAGCCGGTACTGACTAAGCTTTCATGCCTCTGTGCAGGCTTGGGATTCTGCACAGGCACATGAGAGTTCATGATCACAGCCTCATTTCCAAATATACTGACGCTCAAAATGACTAAAACTACAAGTCAGTTTACAGCAATGCAGTTAAATTAGCAATCACATCTTCTCGCTTTGTAAGCGTGCTTAATGTGAGTAGCTAAATGTGAGTCTTTAATTACGTCATTATCTTGCCAGCCTGAGTCAGTGCATTGGTCACAGTTTCTCCTGGATGATTATTCACACTTCTTACAGCAACACCTCCCAGCACACCCAAATATCTCAGGTAAAGTTCGCTTTACCTTGCCAACTTTTGTATTGGAGAAACTGGCACAGTTCCCTTCACTGTTTCTCCATGTACAGTCTACCTGACCACTGCACATTTGAAAACTTTAGAAAAGCCCTAAATTGTAAATGTCCAAGGTATCATGTCACTTAGCACACAGATGTTGAAGCAACAGACCATCGTGGCTTCTCAGAGTATTTACTTTTCCAGTGTTGACTGTTTCTCTTATCTGGCAATGACACTCTTTGAAATCTATTATTAGTACTGGGATTCCCAACCTATGCCAACACAGAATAATGCTAAAATTATCCTGCCCAAAGTGGCGTCACTTTCTACTTTTACCTCTCTAACTTTAGTCAGAGCAGAGCAGTATAATAACCTGAAGGATAAAAATTAAGGAAAATACAAAAAGCATGCATCCAAAATGTATTTTTTAAACATATGCTGCATAAGAACTGCAACACTGGGCTCACAGCAAATGGAGGGATAATATTATATACTCATATATAATATGAGTATACAACATATGACAATACTCTATGTTTTCTAGTATAGAACCATATTTATCAGTTTTATAGATGAATTTGTTAATTTCACTATATTTTATTTCTTTTCTTTTCCTTGTTCCAGGTATACGTTTCACTTTCCATGTTTCCTTTTAAAAAGGCACTTCATTTCAAGAATGACCCAGTTAGTCCCATGTTTTTTGTCAGGTCTGAGTCACAACCACCTTATGCTGGTATCGGAGTACTTTGCTACCTATCTACAACTGCAGTTTTGATAATTTGTCCAGGAAAGTGGTCGCTATGTTTTCATAAATCTAAACAACTAAAGAGACAGGCATAAACTGAAGCAGAGAAGTTTCTTCAAAGTGTTAAGGCAGGGATTAGTCTTTTAAATTCAACAGTTTTGTTCTTGTGTTTCAGAATATACTTCCCTTAGGGAGTATGGGAATAAATAATCTCAGTTGTTCTGATATGCTCTGCAAGTATTAAAAGGGTTTTTAATGGGCTAAAACTCCTGAAATCCTTAAACTTCTCACATCTACAAGTCAAACTTTAGCAGGGTGGGTTTAGCGTTTCATTCTTTTGAGGAAACATTGTAGGTAAACTTGCCTTACATGCTGTGAGGATATTGCAGGTATCTGCTGTCAGCACCTTGGTTCCGTGCCAAAACCACAGAACCTCACACACTTCAAAGCACAGGCTTCCATTTCTATCACTGGTCCCGTCTGGAACTGAGGACACTGCAGCCACAGAACCCCTTTGCCACTGGCGGGGCCAAGAGACGAAGCCTGGCCGCTGCACCAGCAACAGCAACAACAATCCCTGCAGTGGCTGCGGCAGCTCCCGGGACAGAGCCGTGGTTAGGGGAAGGCGGGGGGGAGCGAGGGGGTCGCCTCTACTCGTGCTTCTGGACACCTCCTCACACGCGGGCTTTGCCCTCCGAGACCGGCTGCCCGCGGCGGGCTCGGCAGCGCTCCTCGGGCGCCGGGAGAACCGTACCTGGATGAGGCCGCGGCGGAGCAGCGCAGTGTGGACGCAGCCCGGAACCTCCGCTCGGAGCGACACCGAGCCGTTCCCGCTGCGCAGCCGCCAGCTCCCCCGCAGGCTGCGCCACTCCGGGCCGCCCGCGGCCGCCGCCCGCGGCACCGCTAGCACCGCCAGCACCAGAAGCGCCGCGGAGCCCATGGCCGCGCCCGCTCGCCCCTCACACAGCCGGCACGGCCGCCAGGAGCGGACAGCTGGGGCGGCGCTTGCAAGGGAGGAAGGAAGGAGTGAAGGTCGGCGCTGCTGAGGGCGAGCGGGCGCGGCTGCGCGCGGGTCTCCGGGCCGCGCGAGCGGCCCTACCCCTGGCGGCTGAGGGGACTCGGGGGCAGCGGCTGCGCTGCCGCCGCCTCCCTGGCTGGAGCGGCGGTGGGCGCTCGCACAAAACCCTGCCCACGCACGCCAGAGAAAGTGCGGGTTTTTTTTTTTGGGTTTTTTTTTGGGGGGGGGGG
>NW_016690502.1:382019-420141 GCF_001604755.1 Lepidothrix coronata | reverse complement strand
GGGGGGGGGGCGTGGGCCGCCGGCCAAAACCCCCCCCCCCCCCCCCAGAAAAAGGGGGGGTTTTTTTTTTTGTTTTTTTTTTTTTGGGGGGGGGGGTGTTTGTTTTGGGTTTGTTTTGTTATTGTGGTTTTTTTCTCCCATGAGGAAGCACAGCGGAACACTGGTGATGGAAGCTGCGATACCGTTACGAATCTCTGAAAGAGAAAACGGCAGCGAGGTGGGAAGGAATGAGGAAGGGCTGTGACAACACCGCAGCGGGCTCTCTCGATATTGGCTCCCTCGATATTGGCTCCCTCGAGCCATGAGGTCTATATACGGCCTCAGACTTCCACCTCCTGTTTCCCATAAAATTACAGCGGCGTATAAAACCGTAAAAAACGTCATGAACATCTCAAAGTACTGTGATTTCTCGTAAAGCAGTGCTGGCACTGTTGCAGTGTATTTTGTTCAGAAAAATTGTGTGTTCATCTGCAAAGGGAGAGAACAGTGAGCCTCAAAGAACCCAAAGTATGGTTTCCAAATCACACTGCAGCTTTCCTGTATGCCCTCACTAGTTTAATGCCTTCATTGACAGCTCAAAACCAGGAATTAAAGAAACAAGTTTTTAAATGGCTCGATGGAAAGAGTGGAAGACAATCGGTGGCCCGAGCTCATCTTGAGGTGTAACACCCACCCTACTTGATGCCTCTGCCCCCTCTGAGCCCCTGGTGCAGAGGGGCCCAGGTCAGCTCCCTGAACTGGGGATGTTTCACACCATGGCACGGCTCACCCCCCCCCCATCCGAAGCTGTACAGCACGTAGAGAACTGAGTTTCATTTTACAGTACAGGAAAGCAGAAGAGTGACGAGCCCACATACCTTCAGGAGGTTGTGGCAGCACAAAACAGAGGAGCATCCAAGAACTTGATTTCAAGACTTGATTCCATGTCTGCCTGCTCAGCTGTGAGCACATTACAAAGCAGTTGGTTTGCTTTTCTTTAGGTATGAAAGGTTTTATTCCCCTCACACAGCTCACTATGAAATTTAAAATGCTCATTTCAGCAGCCATGGTTTGGTTTGTACAATTTTGAGATGGGATTGAAATGGTGGGGTTTTTTTAGTTTAGGCTATTTCTTTTGCAGGAGGGGTTTACTTTGGGGTTTTTTTTGGTGGTGGGGTTTCTTGTTTATTGTTAAAAGCACAGTCGATGTTCCATCTGGATTCATTAAGTTTCTACTTCATTTATGAACCAGGTCAGAATCCTGGTCAAGAAAATAATATACTGTCTCAGAATACACTTAAGTGAGAAGGTGAAACATGCTTAAAAAACAGAAAACCATGCAAGTTCCTTTAAAGAAGTAATGGTACCATTAGTGTCACTTATCATCCTGTTATTACATGATGTTTTTTCTTTTAATGAATGAGTCAGGTCACTGTGCATACAAGGAAAGCAAACTACTGACTACATATAGGTGTCTACACATGATTCTGCATAGAAATGCAATAGCATTCAAAGAAATCCCAATTAACTGCAGGACTTTATTCAGTTTTGTCATTTCTCTCCTCATGTTTCTTATTGTTTATAATTATAGACTGTAAACTTAGAGAAGGAAAGAATACATAAAGCACCTTGGGATGTTAAAGAGTTAGTTACATATATACAGCTTTTACACCAAATTACAGAAGAATAAAGTGTGACTGACACAAAAACATGCTGCTGCTCCTGGTATGCAGCACAGAGTGCAAGAGTGAACTGCAGAACTCAGGAATTACCAGAGTTTTGTTTTCGCTCCTGGCTTTCACACACGTAATTCAGCATACCATAACAATCTACCCTAGACTTGTCTTTAGGGCATGACTGAACATGGTCAACATGCCTTTATATTTTTGATACAAATCCTTTCGAACTGACAACCCTTCATTTCAATACAACATAAAAATGCTAGTCCTTCAATTCATCTACCATATAAAGAAAAAGTACACAATATAACCACAGGTGTTTTTTCACCTGTGAGAGCACAGGGAGGGGCACAGTTCTGAAAAATATTGGTCCAAAAAGAAAAACGTAGCTGATCTTTTTTTTCCTCTTAAAATTTCTGCTACTGATTTCAAAAAGGGATAGATGGGACCCATACTGTTCAGCAGCAGAAGTCTGTGCAGAAATTTAGCTGTTAGTTCCCATGTGTGTATTTTTAAGACTGAGTAACCCACATTCAATATATTGACTAACTGAAAGGCAGGTTCCATTTCAGTTCAACTCCCAGCCACCTTTTAGTGAGATTTAGAGAGAATTAAGTTTTAATGCTACCAAAGAACAATTGCAAATTGGCTTTTTTCTTTTTTTAATACATTTTTTTCAGTAAGTCATGTGATAGCTTCCCAGTAAGAAGGAAACTGCATTTCAAGATGATTACTGTACTTCCGTGTTTTCTTTGCCATTTATTCTTTCTGCTGAAGACTGACTGGAGCAACACACACACACATAAAAACCTCAACCTAAAAACAATGCTGTAATTAAGTATTCTGAGAACATGCTGTTTCCTTGTTCAAGGCTTATAATTAAGTTAAATCATGTTTCATTTTCATGTCCCAGTTTTAGGGTTTTTTTTTTGTTTGAGAGCATTTTTAAACGAGTGACATTTTTGCTGTTTAAAGATATGAAAGTTTTAAAGGCAGTGGTTTTATTTTTTAAAATCTTAAGACACAAAACAAGATCTTTTGTGTGCTTTTTTACTGTGTACCGTATTAACATTATTTTCTGAAATGCCACAAATTTAGGTTGCTACTATTATTACTTTGCAGTACTGCAAGCAGATATTCTTATCAACTAAGACAAAAAGCTGAAGGCAAACCTATGCCTTTGACTCTGTCAGAATAAATTCAGAGTAGTTCCGTTGAAGCTGCCCAAATTCTGCCATGTTAATCCAAAAGTCCTTTGTTTCCAATTGCATATGCAGTTTCTATCATCACAACTGCTGCTGTTTTCTCTTTCAAATTCATGTTAAATGAATTCATGCAAAGGTTTCAAACAGGTTCTTGCAGATTTGGGTGCAGTACTTCAAGATATTACTGCCCCCACCTGTCCACCCTGTACTATTCTTCTCCTGAAGGTAAACATCTCTGAAGCAAAACAGGACTTGCGTTCACACCAATCCACATCAGGGCATGCTGTCTCTTTTGGTAGCTGTGGATACCACCACCACTGACCATTTGTCAAAGGTGCAAAGCAACTAAAGGATCATCTACCCTGTGGAATTTTGTCTAGATGCAGAAGTATCAATGCAGACATGTTGGATAAGTACTGGTATGAAACTGGACTGGTGTTTGTATGACTAAATACCTTCAGGCAGCACAGCATATCCATATGAAAGCCCCACAGCTCCTCAACGTAACACCTGACCTCTGTTTCCTGACTGCCTCTGCAGAACAGAACTGCTGTGCAAAATAGTTCCTCCCTGGGCTGGGGTAAAGGCCATACGATGCAGGGAGCTCTCCAGCTATGGATTTGTAAAGCACGTTATTCCGTATTTATCTTGAATCCCACCCAAAATGATGTTAAAAATAAAATGACGAAATAAATTGAGATTGCTTTTAGAGGAGGACGCTATTCATACAGCACTAGAAGAGAATGTTTTACTAGGTTATCATGAGCAAAATACAAAATAGGCCTAAAGTTTCTTTCATAATTCTGGTAAAGTCAGTAGGTCATTGCAAGGGGATTTCCTTAGCAAACAAAATTACTCAATGCTAGCAATCACAACTGATTAAAAATAAGTATGTGGAAGAGAAGTACTGCTGCAGGCAAATGCTATAATGGAAGGAAAAAAGCAAAATATACGTAATAATAATTTTAAAATTGCATAAGCAGGAAGACAGGTGATACCTGGAATGTAACCTTAAATTTCATCAGATATGCTGGGCCAAAAGCTTGTATTTCATATCTCTACATAACATCTTGCTTTGAGATGAGCTCAAAACACAGGATTTAGGTTTCAGGTCACCACCTTCTATAGCACAGACACAAAAAGTGGAAGGATCTTTAAAGCCAACATGGCCAGATTTCTAAAGACAGGTTCTTTAGAAGGTGGAATTCCCACAGCTTTTATTCTCTTCATTTTTTAAACAATTTTGAAACAATCCTAATCTATTTTTAAGATTACATAACACTGACCATTGTCGTTTACCTTTTGTTTCATGAGCAGCAAAGTCACTGTCTGAAGACCAGGTATGGTGCTGTCCAACCTCGCCATCAACTCTCATTAAAACTTACTTAAAACATATTGAGAATCAACGCCAATTCTCTGGCACTTACAGGAAATTAGCCTTTCTTAAAGGTCTAAAGCTAGACAGTCATCTGTCTGCAAATGTACAGCCACAATGCAATGTATGAAAAAAGCCTCGTCCCAAAAAGCCTAAAATTAAATCCCTCAAAACGTGCGTATTGCAGGTAACAAAGAGTTTCTCCCCTGATGGAAGTTTGAGAGGCTCACTGAGCCTGTGTACTTGGCACTTTACCAGCTGAGTGCAGTACACACCAAGTAGAGCAAACTAAATATGAAACATACTGTTTTAATGAGTGTTTTCTGTGCAGGTGACTATTACGAGAATCTCAACATAGGTTTATAGCTGATGAATTGGATGACTAAATGGATTTGGAGTTGAAACAGCTGGGAGCTAGATTTCTTTTTCTAACTCAAGTGCCTCTAGACAAACTACTGGGGCAGGTTAGGACCTCTGTTTCTCAGACCTTCAGTGGGGGTAATGCACCTGGCTTCCGCACTAGGACAAACTCTGTCTATTCATTTCTGCAAAAATGACTCAAATGTAAGCACCGGGGAATATTCAAAATAAAACTGTGGGCACTTGAAAGAGACTTTTTTCCCCGTTGAAAGATTAATGATTATTTCAACACCTGTAAGAACTTCCAGAATTCTTAATCAATGAAGTCCCCGCTGAATTGACTCAAGGCCTACTCATACAACAGCATAAGCCAAGAGCCTGTCTACGTATGAAAAAATATTCACTTGTCCAGTGTGAATGAGTCCAGTGCAAACCCCTTATGTAACGGAACCACATCCTCATCCAGTCCAGGAGGCTTACATGCCACATCACTCACTGCACTGGTACAAATGTCTCAGGAGTAAGAGTTATTGGAATTGACTCATTCACACTCACGAAAGAGACATTTTTTAATACGGGCTCTATTTTTTTCCCCAAATGACTTAGTACATAAACAGCACTAAAAATACTACTTTATACATACACCCATCTGTAAAAATTAAAAAAAAAGCATTACATACTTGATTCTGACTGCAACAAAAAGGAAAAGACAACTGCAATATACAAAGATCCTATATATTCTAGGATCATAGAATATCTCAAATTGGAAAGGACTCATAAGGATCATCAAAAGTCCAACTCCCCGCTCCTTGCAGGATTAAATAAAACTAAACCATATGACTAAGAGTATCATTCAGTTGCTCTTTGAACTCTGACAGGCTTGTTGTTGTGAACCACTTCCCTGGGGAGCCTATTCCAGTGGCTGACCACACTCTCAGTTAAGAAGCTTTTCCTCATGTCCAACATGAACTTCTCTGATGCACCTTCATTCCATTTCCTCATGTCCTCTCATACTGACTACAAATACCTTGTTTTGGTACTAGTAAAAATTTTAATCTTATGATATATGCATTGGAAGAAGGAAATGCAGGCAGTAGTTTTATGGCTAGAAACATGAAGAACCTCAGGGATTTGAACCTTTGTCTCTTCAGCTCAGTTGTTGGTGAAGGAAGGGGAGTGGCTATGTTAAGATACTACTTACACTCATTTTGTTTATAGCTCAATTCTCAGCCCACTGGATCCAAGTAATCTGGTGCTCAAATTAGTGCCAACATCTTTGATTACTGCTACAAGTGTCACAATTCCATGGAAAAAGTCTCTTTTTTCTCACCACTGGGACTGTAGATAAGCACAAAGGCAACAGCGGCCTGTAAGAAAGGTTCTAAAAACCACAAGAGATCACTGCCTGGAATCCTCTAAAATTGTTTCAGAAAAATCCTCAGCTAGTCTAAACTGCTATAGATCTAATGAAAGGAAAAAAACTTTAATTAAACCTTCATATAAAACACTCAGCATACATTTTGGTGTCTATAGAACATTTCAAAAAAGTGCCACAATATTTAAAGTTTTAATTAGTGAGTTGGCGAGTGAACAGCCACCTAATTTTGTGGCAATTTTTACTTACTAGCAGAACAAACAGCATTCAGCAAACAACCATTTCCAAAGATATGGCTCTCTCCTAAAAGGGTTTTTTCATCACAGGAAGCTGTCATGACTCCAGAATGTTATTAAGCACTTACAGAGTTCAAGATGCAGAATCATCTTGAGTACTTATCTGTCAATAAAAGTTCTATTATGTTGATTCTCTCAGCATTTTTTGAATACAGTTTATCAGCGGTGGTCTTATTGACAAATACAGTTTTAAAGGCCTGGAACTATGCCCTGAGGAATTTCAATCACAATAAAAAGATACTTAAAACTAAAAAAATATTTTAGGCAATTCAGTCTAATGAAGTTCTTCAACGTGCCTAGCAAGTTGACAAGTAACTTGCTATTCCACAATATTCACTTTGGAGTCCTCCATACTTGGTCCCAGACATGAAGGTTTACTCGGAAAACAGAAGGGTACAACAAAGTTTCTTCTGCCACCTTCTGCTTTGACAGCTAGCAGTGGACAGCTTAAAGCTGCTGCATGACTGGGAAGAGTCACTCATTGTTTAGTGAACATCTTGGTGGTAATTTGAACTTGGAGGTTTTTCAAGACCTCTTTTGTTGTGTTCTTATTACCAAGGATGCTGATCTGCTGTTTATCCTTCCAGCTTCCCGTAAATGACCCATAATGTTGTAACCACCAACTATGATTACTGCTACTTCCTCCTAGCATAACTCTTCTAGAAGAGCTTATCGGTCTGCTGCAGCTGGCTCAGAAGGTACAGCTGGCTGCCCTCTCCTCTGTCCACACCCTAAATTATTCATGATGTATGTCAGCATATGTTTCATGGTAACTACTCTTTAAAAACTCAGTGAGACTTAAAACATTGTGTTCTTTCCTTTCACCCTTTGTCTCTGCATATCTGCACTCTAAATTTCTAATCCTAATATATGGCAGTTGTTTTGCCTGTACTTACCTAACCTAAAAACTTAAGTTTCTTAACCCCTGTTTTTCAGTATTTTTACAAGCTTTCCTCCCAATTAAAATGACTGCAGCAACTAAGTAGAAAAATTATTTTCTGTTACCCCTTCCCCCTTCCTTCCTACTTTGCACCTCAAGAGGCATTACTTGCCCTAGCAATTGTATTAAATACTGGCTCATAAATTGGAAGCACTCAAAGAGCCCCCAGGCGCTGCCTAGCTAAGTTACGTGAAAGACATTCCCCATCAGATCAGGGAAGGCAACAAAGAGAAGCCCTATCTAGCAGGGCAGGTGTATGTGGCAAAAAAGTTCAGGTCTCAAAAGGGTGGAGACAAACATTGTAGGGTGGCTATGGGAAGGAAAACAAGGTTAGGACAGCTGATTGTTCAACTACAACCTATTCCTGTATCATGTCTCCACCTCTGGGAACCAGAGATGATCTAGCTTCAGATAAACAGCAAATGGCAACTTCTCTTTTCATCTTCCTTTTTTTCTCCCCTCCCACCTCCCGTAAAGCACAGCATAATGCATGTGTAGACAGAAAGATGCCCCACATCAGTCACGCTAAAAAAAAAAAAGAAGGCTGTTTTCAAGTGAAGTTTTACATCCAAAAGTTTTAAGGTAACTGGTCAGTATTTTTCCACAAACCTGCCTTTTCAAGTTTCCATTCTGAAAAGTTGGAATGTTTTTCTACATCAGTCTTATCAGTATTGGAAAAAATATTATCTGCAAAAATATGTTTCAGGATTCCCTGTATTTTCTTTGAGCTTGAGTTTTCTCATATCATTTATAGTTAATCCAAACAGAATGCTTTTTTACTTCTTTCCCAGTTTGTAAGTAAATAGTTAAGGCTATGAAAATTCACATGCTTTGCACCAGAACAGTAATTCCAAGTGTGAAGCACAGCACATACGAAGTAGCAGAGGAAAAAAGCCAGCTAAGTAGCAGCCATCTACCTACCTCCCCTCTAATTCAATTGCTTGCGATGATATGCTGAAGTGCTGCTTTAAATGAATTTGGAATGGATTCTCAGGAAACAAAAATCACTGTGTAAACAAGACTTAAGAGATATTTCATGAAATACAACTCAAACTGTAAAAACATTAAGAGCAGTTAGTACAATCAGTAAAATCAGGGGGTCACAATTCATTTACACAAGAAAGTTCTACCTCTTACACTGCCTAGACTTACTAACTGCACTTGTCCTCTGGCACCTCATTACTGAGTTTAGACCAGACAGATATGCTTAAGAGGTGCAATACTTTAAGGGACTTTTCAGAGACACAGAGATTGAACACCACCCAGTCCCAATACTAAATTCAATTCTCCAGCCAGCACTAATCCATGCTATAAAAATATCAGTGCCACGTTCCAGAAGTTTTGTTCTCCACTAAGTTTGTTACTTGAGAACTCCTACAATCACTATCAGTGATACCTTCCTCAATGCTCTTTTGAGTACAGACACAAAATCTAGCATCTTGCAAAGAGGTCCGGACCTCATACACCAATAAGAACATTCCAAACCTTGCAACAGGAAAAAGAATAATGGTTATATTGAATAATACCTTCAATTACTAAGATACCTGTGAATTAATTAAGTTTTCGGCATTCACTGTCACAGCGGGATTAATACCATGACAAGTAATCTGTAAACCTTGTTTGAGCAAGAGTATCCCTCCCTAAATAATTACCAGCTTCACAATGAGCAGTGGTCTTTGTCAGAGATGACAGATCTTCACTATTTACCTTCAAATTTGCTAGGAAGAAGGGGTTATAGACTCACATTAAGTTCTGTACACAAGGTTGTAAACGGCAGTTCCTCACTCAGATGCCAAGAGGATCAGAGTTGCACGTTCAGTAGAAAGTTCCAGAACATCCCCCAAAACACCCAACACCCCACAAAACAAAACTGAAACAAACCCAACCAAACAAAAAAAACAGGAGTCATGACTGAACATAGTTTATTTTTTGACTGGCATCAAATACTGTGAGATAAGAAGTACTGAGGGTTACCTGGCCAGAGGGGAAAAAAACTAGAGGACTGATTTATAAACAAGCACAGGCTTTTGTGTTCCTCAGCAGAGATGAAACTACCATATTCAGTATCTACCAATGTTTTCTAAGACAAGAACATCACCAGTTAGGCAGCTCTTCAAAACACAGGAAACAATTTGTGCATTCCCTCTAATGAAACAAGACACCACATCTGAGAGGCTAAACTTGAGTCAAAATTTCCATCCCAGATAAAGGTAAAGGCATGTCCAAATTCTGTCTCCACAACCACAATATGCCAAAGCAGCTGGAGCAAAGCCAGCTGCCCAGCTAGCATTCTTGCCATGGGGACAAAGTTGTATCATCACCTTCTAAGCAACTAATCATACTCTGCACACATTAAGTCTCTGATGGGACAATGTACAGTTAATATGAAGATTAATGAAGTTAAGGCAAAAGCCAGAATGATCTAGATTTGCAAAACCTAAGCAGAGCTTGAGTGTTTCTGCTTGTAGCTCCTGAAGGGGAACCAATCTCAAGAGCAGCCATTTAAAGAGAGCACCCTACTCTCCCAGAGTACAACCCTAGATCAAAAATCAGCATTAAAAGCTGTTAAAAGCTGGTGAAAAACATTTTCTGATCAACACTGTATGTCTCCTGATGAAGTTTTCTCCTGTCACAAACTAAAACTTTCACTGTTTGAAGGAGATACTGAAATCTCACCATTTCCAATGCGTAGACAAAAAAAAAAAAAAAGAAAAAGAAAAAAATAAAAAAGCAAAAAAATCACTGTTTTGGGCAAACAAGGCTGTTTACCAGAGAAATTTTCAAGCATTACTTTACATAGAGCTGTCCTATCAAATTCACTGTTTCACTTCTGGCACCTATCACTGCAAAGATTATGCTTATCACCTCTTCTAACCGACCAAGGCAAGACAGCTGCTCTAGAAATAGTTACAGCTGTTGCTGCTGCTTACCTGGAAGCTTCTGAACTCTCTCCCCCACAACTGACTGACATTAAACAAACCCCTGGGGTACAAAAAACCAAACAACAACAACAACAAAACACACAAAAAAGCGGACTACTTTGAACTACTTCTGAAGAAGAGTGTTTCCTTCAAAATGCACTGGAGACCACAGTTTTTGCAGAATTTACAGTTGCATTAATTGAGAACGGTCAGTCAGTTTTGGGGCTCCAACCAAACAGTCACAAACACCAATTTAGGGACTGTTCTGTACCCACCTGCAAGAGCTCATCTGTCTACTCTCAGAACTGCTTTTCCTAAGGCTACATCTGAACTGCTATTCAGGCTAACCTAGATGCTTAAAATTACAATTTATCAACTATCATATTCCAGATTATTTTGAAACCAGCTAGTTTTACATTAGATTGCATGAACTGACAGCAGCACAGTTCCACTTCACAGTAATACAGGCAGCCTATCTTTACCTTCCACACTTTCTCTTTACATCATGTGTTTACCCAGTTTTGTTTCTGGTGTTACCATGCCTTCTCTGTACTGTTGCCAATATATTAAGCCCTCAGCCTTATACTGAAAATATTTCAGCCATAATTACAATATGCAACAATTGCCTATCAGGATCTGAATCAACAGTTCTTCAGTTTCTGCCCATTTTATATTTACATTGAAGGCACTGGGGTAAAATGCTATCCATTCAATGACACCAAGAACCAAAGAACATAAAGCAAATTAATCCCACAAGTAGCATTTTGTTTTTGTTTTCAGGTTTGAAGGAATTAATATAGTCTATGTTCTATTAAAATAACCTTTCTACATTAAGATCCTTTATTGATCATGGATTATTTATCTCATTCCATTGTTCTGTTGCTAATTTTTTACTTTAAATAATGGAGATGGTTGTCTTAGCCTCATTTTCATATATAAAACTACACACAAATCAGGGAAAACCAAGTGATTTTGAAATGTTTTGGACAGCTATAAACACAGCAAGCAATCTCCAGCTGATTTCCAACTATGCTTTAAGTTTTACTAGGGACTTGTGGACAGCAGATTTCTTGTGCATCAGTAGCTACGTGATGGACCTATGGCATCTGCTTCTGATGATAATGCCTGCTAAAATACTATTTTTTATGGTAGTGAAGGATTTGAAATAAAACAGCTAGGGAGAACAACTGAGGGGAGGCTGCAGAGAAGAATACAATTTAAAAAGTGTTATTTAGAACATTTCTGGCTGTAAATGTTTAAACCCTCAAGTTATCTGTTATTAGCGCAGACTCCTTTTTGCTTAAGCAACTATCCGATCTGACAGGAGCAGTGTGGTACGTTTGCACAACTATTTACTAACTAGTTGTCTCTTTATCATCTGCCAGACTGTAGTTCCGTGCCTCCTGTAGCAATCAAAGCTTGCTGTTGTGGTCTGCTTAAAGCCAGACTTCTCAGAAAAAGTTAGCATTTATAATCTTTATATAAAAATTATGGCACAGCATAACTGAGTGGCACGTTTTCACTCACATATGCAAAAATTCTATATACTCATTTTTTTCAACCAACACAGAAGATAATGTGTGCATCAGGAGACAGGCAAAAAAAGGAAAGATCCCTAACCAGTACCGCAGCTCAGTTCTTCCTGCATCATGAAAAGACACTTGTACTTAAAACCACTCAGTTTTTCAAGTGAAATTTCAATAAGCTGACTGGAATCATGTTGTTAAACTGAAACCTCAATTAAACATAGCAATAAATCTTTAAAAAAATTATTCCAGAATGAACACTCCCTTTCCTTTCCCTGCTATATGTATAAGTGCCTTGGCTTGACACTTTGTTCTCTCTAAATATTCTCAAATGAAAGCCATTAAAAAAAAAAAAGCTATTTTGTTTAATCCAGTTCTTTTAGGATGGAGCTACCCCTGTGTTCTGAAGCTATTACGGTATTTATCATCCTGGAATAAACCTTTTAGTTCTGTAGGAATCAAGATCCGTGATGTACTTTTGAGACTGAATGTGGTTTTGAGTAGGTAGATTACTCATTGAGGTCATCACTAATTAAGGTTTTAGTTTTGTGTGTCTTAGAATTCTTCATCATCACCTTACTGGCTCCTGATTATCAGCTCCTCCCCTTGCCCCCTGCTTGAACAGCAAGCCCAAACAGAACTTCTGCAGGAAGCCTGCATGAGACACTACTGAGACTGCTCCAAGGACAAAACACCTGTCATTTCCCACTTCACAGAGAGATTTTAAATCTCTGCATGACCTTCAGCATGTATATATAACATCTACAATTCACCCTCCTTTCATCAACATACACTCTAATTACAGAAAGTTACCAGAGAGGGTCAATGACGGATGCAAAAAAGAAACATGTAGTGGTCCAAACAAGATTTCCATCTTCCATGTAAAATTTTACCACCCTCTCCTTCCCTGACCCACCATCATCCACACCTCTTTGCATTTCATAAAGCCTGGTGCCTTATATCTCAAAAACCACCTTTCTAGTCGATCAGGTAAGCGATATCAGTGGCTATAACAACACAAATAAGCATCAAATAATTACAATTACAAAAAAAGAGGGCAGCACATTTGTAAGCTTAAAAATAAAAACTTTTACCTCAGTTATAATTCTACTGGCAGCTTTCCAGCAATATGGAGTAAGCAAAAATCTCTGGTTAGCAGAAATACTGCATGAACGGCAGCTTCAAAAGCAAATTCTAGAATGTCTTCTGTGAGGCACACGCTGCTAAAGAGAGCCCAGGTTTCTAAATTTCAAGCCAACTAGACTTTTCAAGACTTGAAAATAAGTTCACTTTCATAGTTAGAACCCGAACAAACCATGTGCAAACTACATGTTCAAATTTTTATAAAAATTAAGGTTTAACATTTATTTTACATCTAGCTTTCCACATCCATGTGGGGACAAGGAATCAGAATGTACATAACTATAAGCAGTGCAAAAGTGGTGCCAGTGAGAAGTCACAGATGCACAATAAAGTGATAGTACAGGACTAGAGAAAATTAAGCTATGGATTTTAAGAATGGAGACCAAAAAAATTAAACAAGAAAAAATATGAAGGAAGAGGGCAGGGAAGAGGAGAGTCGGATGTTTAATAATGCCCTTGTTGCTGCGAAGATAAACTAATGGCACAAGACAATGTTTCTTGTAGAACAAAAATCCAATAGCAATGAGTCTTTATTCACGTTTAGTCACCTGACATGAAGAAAGTGTCTGTTGCATTAAAATAGTCATCAATGTAAATGGCAGCATGGCTGAACAAGTCTTTTTCAATGGTAACGAACATCCCACATAGTAAAGTCACTTCAACACAGCCTCATGACAATTCCCACATCAAAACAGTACTTTATTTTATAATTTTTTTTGCCTCATCATTACTCCCACATTAAGATCTTTCAGTTGTCAAGTGTACAAGGTGAAGAAAAAGGTTCTCAGTCAGCAAACGCGGGTGCATCAGGAAGTATCTCCACAATACACCACTTCAGATCTGCTGGGTCCCAAGTCCATCCGTGAACGCTGGGCTCCCAGCACCAAGTGTAGCACACTACTACGGCTACACTGCTATGTTAGCTTATTAATTCTGCATACATCAGGCCGAGCAATGTGTCAACCTGCAACAGACTGAGCATTATAACTGAAAATGGCAAAAGATTCACTCTATTGAACTTTACATCATTATTTGATGTTAAACAATGAGGCAAATGCCAACAGTATATACAAAAACCAGCTTTGCTTTTACAAAAGATTTTGTTTCCCATATTGATTAATCCAGGCAGCTAACTCATTGGTTTATGCAACTTTATTGAAGAAAATAAATCAATTACTAGTAGAGCTATTAGTTGATCACTCATCCATTGACAACTTGCATCATTTATTCAGTGCTATATTAAACAGTGTTTTGGAAGACAGATTAACTAATAGCTCCAAGCCTCCTAACAAAATTTAAATGAATTACAAAAATGTTCTTAAACCCTATTTTGGAATACAAGGGATGTTTGACTTCCAATTTCCATTCTCTGTAAAACAAGAACTGGTCATTCCTTTATTGACATGCATAAGATACATCACATTTTCTGTTCTGCTGATGCTATAGATTCAGTACCAATTCTCCAGACACATCAGTTATGAGCAAAAGTAAATAATAAAACCTCAGTTCTCTAACACTGGAAGGTTTGGAACAAGATGGATGTTGCTACAGCAATGTTACTTCTTTGATGGGAGAAAACTGAACATCCATCTCCCCTCCCCCCTTCAGGTGATATCTTCAGTATCTGTTAGAGCAGTGAGGAATGTTTGTTTTTAATCTCATAACCAAGTTAGAATGAAGACATTGGCCA
Source organism: Lepidothrix coronata (assembly GCF_001604755.1). Taxonomy (NCBI): domain Eukaryota; kingdom Metazoa; phylum Chordata; class Aves; order Passeriformes; family Pipridae; genus Lepidothrix; species Lepidothrix coronata. The sequence goes on along the minus strand of NW_016690502.1, from coordinate 405,652 downwards.
CATAATACACATGCTCCATTAAAAAAAAATTCTGAATCTTGGGCAATTGTTCTTGTGTAACTACTTTACAGATTCTAAAAGCAGTTATTGTCCAAAGCTGGAAGAACTAAAGTCTTCTCAGATGAGCATGTGCATGAATGGAAGGAGGTAAACAAAAAAATAAAAAAGATGAGGTCTGATAGGGGAGCAGCCGGATAAGAAAATCAAAAAAGGAACAGTAATTTAAAGTTTATTCCAGCTATAATGCAGGTTATTCTGACTTTAAGGTAGCATCACATGGCGTACTTCTGAGTCCATTCCCGAGATATTCTGTTGTACCTGCAAACAAAAACAGGAAGTGAATTAATGTCAGCATGAAAATAAAAATTTCCTAAACAGTTTATGATTAAGTATAACTTTATCCCTATCTCCCTATTCTCTTTACACTACAAGAACTCTCTTTCTGTACTAAGATATACCTGAACTGAAAAAACCTGAACAATTCCTTCTGTAGACAAATTAGGATATTCTCTAATTTATAGGAAAAACTTGAAATTCATGACAAGCAAATTTGCCAGAAGTCTGTTGTGAGAAAATGACTGAGGAAGGAATAAAGACTATCTGGGATGGGAAATGCAAAGGGAGGATTTTGTTTAAATATTGCTCTTAGGTAAGATTACACTGTATCACATGCCATAAGTAAAGATTATTTGGTTAATAATATCATTGGATACAGAACATCAAATTTCCCATTTTAAGGAAAAACAACACTAAACATTTCTTCACACTTAATACTCTCTTTCCACACAAATACACTGCTCAAACAATTTTTAAAGGACATTGAAGTGCACTACTTCCACAGGAACTGAACTGACAATTAGTTTTCACTTAACTCCATGCTTGTCAGTAAGAAGTTAATTTTCAACTATACAGGCAGAACATAATCCCCATATGTTTTCCTATTTTTTGTATGTGGAAGACAGACACTGCTGTATAAAAAAAGTTGAAATTTGGATTGTCTAAATTCACCAATGTCTCTTCATGAGGTCTCGCTACATGCATCACTTTGAACCAAATTCTGACAAAATCTGGGTAAATACTTACCAGAACAAGTTGACAAGCTGGTTCAGAACTCAGTAATTATTCCATACTAACTTTTCTTTTGGGGCCATGCAAGAGCAGTAGTTGTGAGAAATAGTGACTAGTCACTATATTACACACTAATCACAGATCAAGCTGTTAAATTTCCAGGTTCAGTAACTGGTGCATCCATTATCTGTTAGTTAATCCAGTGCTTAGAGCATGCAGCACCCAAGTGCTGACAAATTTCCATTTTGTCAAATGCACCATAATGTGCAGATATTCTTACCCTACAGCATAGCGTATTTCTCTGTCCACTCTCTTGCTAACCTATTGTACCTAATTGGACAAATGTATTTAGCATTAATATATATATATGAAAAAACCAAACTAATGATTCTATCTGTGCAAAATGTTAAAAGTACCTCAGGAAAATAAAGTTGTTGCAACACAGATAGGAAAAAAAGTTCTGCAGCCTGTTTTCAAGGGGAGCACCACAATTATAGGCCAAGCTGCTGCCAAATGAAAGCACCAAAAACACACAGCTATCTTTTCTTCATTATAAAGATCTAACTATACTCTATTTATGTGCAGTAAGCAAAAAAATGGGCAATATATACTGTAAAATACTTCCCAACATGAGAAAAAGATAGTCTCCTTCACCCACAACTTCAAAGCTGCTCAGCTCCTCTGTTTTTAAATTATGCACTACCAAGAACAGTCACTTCTCTGACACACAAGTCCTCTCCATCTCGGATTTTCACAAAAGGCTCACTAAACACAACTGCTGTCTGACAATGCACTCTTACAAAGTCTGTTAAAGTACTAGTCTTGTGCAACTCTGTACTTACTTGTCTCTGTCTGTTTTATAGATACGTGCAATCTCTGGCACTAGTGGGTCATCTGGATTTGGATCGCATAACAGTGAACAAATGGATAAGAGAACTGTAAAAAAAAACAAAAACATTCTAACATTCTCAATAGCAAAACAGGAGCAACAATCTCAAACAATGGAACACAGATCTTTACACGAGCACAATGTCACCACAGGAGAGAACCTAAGAAGTATTTTCCTGATAAACAGCCAAATATATCTGTAACTCGCTCTAAGTAAAAAGCCCAGAATAAATTAAAAGTTTGTAAGAACTATTTGTTTCCTATTTCCCAATAGTTACAGCTGTCAGTGAGCACATGAGAACAGCACTGTTGTCCCCTGCACTATGATGTAACATAGCAGCCGACAAAAGCACATTATGTACTTTGATGACCAGCATATCCATGGTTTTCATCACTAACACTAGAAAATCTTCAAATTTAAATTTATTTTTTTTCTAAATCAGACTGACTTCTTTATCTGTTGCATGTAAGGTAACAACACCCTGGTCTGCACTGAATAAAACTACATGTATGTTGTAAAAAAGAGTAACACTGTTGTAGGCAACTAAGGCAACTATGAGGACTTCATTTCCTACTCTCACAGCAGTTTTGAAGGAAAACAGTGAAGCATTAAAATATAGGGAATCCACATTCAAATCACAAACTGATTCCTTGGACAGACAGGATTTACAAGTTCTATAGACAAAAGGTCTCTGATGGATCTTTTGAAGCCATAGAGACTAGTGGCTTTGAGGCAAAACAATTTGATCATCATGAAAGTATTTGAGAATTATCTGTTATTTACTATAGTAAAATGAGGAAAGCTAAAAATCTTCTATTGCAACAGAACATCAATTTATCCTGAAGTAGGATCAGAAAGTTTTGTTCATGATGTAATACAATGCCAGTGCACAGTGGCAGAAAGCAACATATATAAAAACCAGTTTTATTCATCTACCACAGATATGTCAAGATAACTCTGCATGTTATTTTAGACATTCAAAAAATATGCAAATTTCATTATTAAAAACTGACTTTAATTTAATCTTTAATTTAATATGCACGTGTGTATCTACATGGACAGCTGCAAACAAGCAGTTTCTCAGCCTTAGTTCGAATACACCACCACAGGCCTAATTCAATCCAAATGCAGGCAGATTCCTCTGGGACCAATGAAGCAAACTCTGCTAATACTGAAGCAAGTGGCCAGACAAGGCCTTAAACAGCCGTGTAGCAGGAGGTGTTAGAAAAAACAGATATCCACTAAAAATGCAGTAAGGCACCATTATCAAACTAAAAGCACTGTATTCAGTACAAGTTGGAAACATTTCTTGTTCATGAAAGTTACCTTTAGAAATAGTTAAAGCAGGAGACCACTGTGATCTGAGAATATCAAGACAAATGCTGCCATTACTGTTAATATTTGGATGATAGATTCTTGTTGTAAATGCAACCTGCAACACAAACAAAAAAAAAAAAAGTGTTTTGGTCTACGATGACAGTGATGGCATCCTTTCTTCTCAGTAAAGCTTTTAGTCAATTCAATTTACTCTAAAAGAAAAGGATCAAGCAGTTAAACTGCACCAAATTCAGGGAAATGCGCCCAAGCCACAATCTCTCAGTCTCCCATTACCAGGCACTATTTCAAACAGAGCAAGGGCAAGTACAAGGCTGTGTTTTAATCACAGCTGCCTGCATGATGAAGACACTCAACAGAAGTGCCTGAACCACAGTAACAGTGCTGTCACACAGCTAAGGAACTTCAAGTACTGCAGTCACTCCAAGGGTACATTTTCATATTGACTGAAAATTGGAAGACAAAGGTAGCGGCTGATAAGGCTACCAAAAAAAGAGCATATTTTGCAATTACTGTCAAATTCTAACAGATAACCTCTTCACCGATTTGAGGCACTCAGCAAGTTAATCCCTACCCATAGCGTCACATTCCTACAGACCAATCCAAACAACTACACTAACACTTGACAGTCACCTCAGCGAGAACTCTACTATAGTAACACTAAGTAACACTATAGTAAAGCCAATGAGTTTTCCTATCAGTTAAGAAAACCAGAAATAACCCCAGATATCATTCCAAGACATTTCAAATTCATACATATGGATTTGCTCATAAAATATATGCTAACACACCCATTCTTGTGGTAGTTAGAATGGGACCCAGCCATCTAATATACTGTAAGAATGTGTGAAAAGAAGTGAGAACTGGACAATATTACAACACCGAGACTGACAATTTCTGTCCTGTACTCAGTTCTTTAAAAAGCACCAATTTCACAAATTAGAAAGCAATACCTACCTTCGGTGGTTTGAACGGGTAGTCTGTAGGAAAGTGAATTGTCAAGAAGAATACACCACCCTGATATGGACTGTCGTTCTGTCAAAGCAAACAAATAATTCTCCTATTATCATCTTTAGGACTAAATACCACTGAAGATCTTGTTTTTTAAATAAATAAAAGGAGAGGAAATTTCTTTAAACAACTCAAATGTTTAATCCACCAGTACAAGAGAGATGCGATTAAAATTCAGTTACTACTTCCTAAGGTAAGCGATACAGAATATATACAGATCACTTTCTGTATGGACCTCTCCAAGCTAGTGCTTCATAAAAAACAGCTTCTCTGACAATCCACTCAAGATTACTTGGCAAAAGCATTTAAATGCTTCTGAGATAACTCCAAAAAGTAATGTTAACAGAGTTCATCAGATTCAAAATCCTCCAGTTCTGTGTTTGGAGCTTATTTGTTATGACAATCCAGGTAAAGAGTGGCCATGGACTCCCAATCCCTCTAAGTTCTGTCCTTAGCTTAGGAATTGCTCAGCCCTTCAGAAAACCTCGGAATACACAGTTAACTCCTTGTTCCTTGGAAAAAAGAAAACAAAGACCCCAACAGAAAAAACAAAAAACCCCCATCACCCTACCAGCACAACAAAAACGGACCAAAAAAAAAAAAAGATTCAAGTGAATTCTTCCTCTCTTTTTTTTAGAAATTCACTCTAATGTGGTATTGAATAGTATTTTACATTTCCTTTGTCCAAGGAAACAATTATGAGGATAATTCATTCAGGTGTCAACTATTAGCAGTAAAGCAACATATGGAAGTAAAAAAGATGACAGTAAAACTACAACTAAATTTCTGAAATAGAGCTAACAATTTTATTCTTTAACCTGAAGACTACTATGCCTTTAATTCTGAATTCAGGGCTAGGGAAAATGAATTTGAAACATACACAGTACCCTTCTGCATTATTTGTAAATTGAATTCTCATATTAATTGCAAAACATTTCACCAATGTAAGGAAATAACTACATCTTACTTAAATACCAGAAAATGACAATCTGCAACGCAAAACAAGGGATTCAAACCTGCCAACAAGCAGGTTATAACCCATATCCAATCTCTGATGAAAATCTAGTGATCAAGATATAACCTCTTGTACTTGGTTAATAGATACCATGTGAGGCCTTGAGGAACCAAAAAAACAATCCTTTTACTGCACATATTCTGGGGATACATTTTAGCAAATACAGAAGCTCCTCTCAGAATGTGTTAAACCAACACAAGCTCTCTTACACCTATCCAAGAAAATCAGAGCCTGTAGAGGTGGAAGACCAGATGATTGGTTCTACAATCCTTGTTGGTTATTAAAGACAACACCACAGGAGCACAAAAACTACTAACACCACATTTCTGTCAGGATATTGCCCGATCTGGAAACAGGAACACAGACCACCTGACACCACAAAAACCACATGGGGAAAAAAGGAGCTGTACATTATTAAACCAGAATGAGAAACTAAAAATAATAATCTCAGTTTAAATTCAACCAATGTTTAATACCTCATGACCATGCAGACACCAGTCACACAGATTCCTCATACCCAGTATAGTGCAAAACACTCCCAGCCATTTAAGCACGAATATAGCTATTGAACAATTCTGTCTCTTTGAGGTACCTAGTCAAAATCAATGAGGACCAGGTACTTTGGGATGAAGAGATATTTTTCCAATCAGGTGAACCTCTAATAAGCACGTTTTCCATTGTGGTCTCCTAATAACACACTTGTAGCTATAGAGTCAGGGCCATTCAGTATCACTGATACTTAATTCCTACTTTGTAGCCTCACCAGAAGCATCATATTGTGGCTGCAGGTCTACTGGAATCTGCTATTTGTCTTCGCAAGTTACACAAGGTTTTGTTTTTTCAATACAGATAACCAGCCCTGAGAACTCCAGATGTCAAGTGTTTCCATGTTATGTTTTCATTAAAGGCAAACGTTTTGCTTCCTTAATGAGGAAAGAACCACATTCAGGTTTCAGATGCTTATTGAACATGTAAAAAAGAATTTTTTCCTCCAGTCATAACTAAAACCTCACATTTCAGTGAATTTTTTCCCCTGCTATCCTTCAAGTATTCCAGATCTCAGCGTATGACACCAGACCAAATAAGGATTCCTTGCTCTAAGATCTACACAAAAACATCTCAACTAATTCCTGACATTAGGAACAGCTCCTTGTAAAGTCCATACTAGATTCAAACTTCGGAAAAAGTTAAATGCAAACACAGTTTCTAGATATTAAGTGATAGTATATCTAACGTTGCTCTAGAAATCATCTCAGCTGAAATATGTCCTCATAAAACACTGCAGCAACGAATTAATTAATTTTTTTCCCCTCCCTCATTTTCTGCTACTGTAAGAAACACCTCTAGAACTAAAGTCAGATAAGAAGAGTTTAAAAAAAGAAAAAGTAAATCAATCCCCCCCAGTTTTTTTCTCAATAAGAACTACTCACTTAATATTACTTCACAAGAATTAGAATACTTACAGGTCCCATAATTGTGGCTTGCCAATGAAACACTACAAAAGAAAAACTCCGCATTATTATCTATGCATGATATGCTTTGAGTTAGCAGAGCAAAACAGAAATCTTAAAGTTACTTACTGTCATCTCCAACGGGACCTGCTGAACACTGTGCTGGAGGATCACGGGCTAAGTCACTAAGTTCCTTTAGGAAAAAAACAAACAAAAAAACATACTGTTCAGAGCAGAAACACAAACAGAGTAATTTTCACTTCATGTCTAGCAAAAACCTTTAACAGTTTTTCCATATACAGACACAGGAGAATGTGCAATTAACAACTATTAGAACCACTAGATCAGTATAAAAAATGTCTTTATAAAAGACAACAAGCACAAAAACCAGCTATGAGGGTGAAGAGCTACAAGGACTGTGCTTTTCCAAGTACTACCATAAAGACATTCCTGTTGAAGAAAGGAGAACAGGACACAAATCATGAAGTAGGCAAAGTTTAACCACTTTCTGATGAAAATTTCCAAGGACTCAGTCTTAGCTAGAGAAGCCCGAAGTGGAAGGAGGGAAAGCTGTTGATGAGTTTTGATGAGTTTTCATGAAACAGAAAGCATTATGTATGTAACATCTGACATTAAAACTCAGAACAGAAAGAAAAACCCCCACTGAAACTCAGTTTCACTTTAACCACTACTTCCAGCAGGGATCTATCTTGCACAGATTAGAATAGACAGGAAAATTCAAGAGGCTGACAAGTGCTGGAATCAGGAAAAATAACTGTATTTTTTATTTTAAACTTCACATTTAAGGCAATTATGCCTTTAAAATTCAAAATAACTGAGCTGTAGAAACAGTTCCCTCCCCCATTCCAGAGGGAATGAAAACAGAAACTTCAGATGGAGGATTCCTTGTGTAGTAACAATACCGCTGTGAGGAATCAAAGAAGCTCTGCATTAATTTGTTTTAATGCTCCACAAGTCATTTGTTTGGACAGTGTGTTTTAAAACTAAATTTACACTTTCAGTTAAAGCAAGTAACAGCTACCTTCTTTCTTCCCTGCTCTCCTTTGAATCTAAAAATGGCTTCAAGAGCTTCTATAAATCTGCATTTGTCAAGGTATCTAGAAGTCATGGGAAAAGGCAAAACCTTCATCCCTTCTTCCATATCTTAACAGTACCACACCAGTTTTTTTCCTGCAAGTCTCTAAAAGTCATTAAAAACTTTGTCAGACAGTAAAGAAGCCCAGGCACACCTATTATGCTGGAAACACATGCAGATTGGGACCGGACAGCTAACTTTTGTCTGGGAAGATCCTAATGTGCATCCTTTATGTTTCACAAATTCTGTACTTTACATTAAAAAACCCCAAAACCCAAAACCAACTAAAAAGCCCCAAACAACAAAACCACCCCACCCAAACCCCACACCAATCCCCTTCCCCCAAAACACCAAGAAAATTTAGTCACAGATTTCCCCTTCCTATATGTGTGAATTCTCATGAACTTTCCAAGTAACAAGACTTCGGTTTTGCACTGGAATCAGACTTGTTTTACAAACTGAGATTGTATCAGTTTTGATAAGCAATGGCACAATGAAATTAATATTACAGCTCATTTCACTGCTGCTGTTACTTAAAACGTGGGCAACAGCTCTTTCCAGATCATCACAGTAAACACACTTAGAATACATTTCTCTACACTCTCCAGTAACTACTGAGGGTCCCTTATTTCTATGAAATATCACTCATTAGGTCCATATGTAAAAGAAGTTTCATATGGAAAGCTTCTAAGAATGATCAATCATTTCAAAAATCTGAGAGGAAAAAAAGATATCATGTTCCTTAAAGTAAGCTATAGCAACAAAATAAGGAGATAAGACACAAATATTATTTTAATGCAGTTGTATAGTTACTACTGCATTCTTTGATTTAATCCTGGAAGAACATTTAGATCCTGTTGGTTTTTTTACTATCACACAGACTAAGAACTATGAAAAGGCTCTTCATGCAGTTTATGAAAATTAGGAAATTGAGTAGCATGAAGACAAGGATGAGAAAAGATCAGCAAAAGTGGACTGTCAGAGGTATGTGCATTAGACTAGAGAGCTCTTCAAAAGGTACTACTGTCTTCAGAGAAACAAGAATTCAGTACTCAAGATAAAAATAGATATTTTAACACAGCAGGAGAATTAGAGTATGTCAGTAATTCAACTAGGAAAAGTAAAGATAAGTAGCATTACAAATATAAGATGTAAATTTATTAAGTTCCAGTGAAAAGTTTGTGCAAAAAACCCTTTAGTCGTACTAAAAATAATTTAAAAGCTGAAACAAACGAGTTTGAATATTCCAGACTCTAGTAATTTCACAATATATGTCTATACAGAGTTACTGCTTTTAACTACTTGAACTGTTCTAGATAACAAACAAACAGTGACCTTCATTAATGAAAGGACTGAAGTTTGTCTGGCCCAAAACACTTCAGCAAAAAAAACCCCAACAAAACCACCTAATTGTGCTAATCAAAGCAGTTCAATATACAGATAATTTTAGGAGCACATGATACACCACCTAGCATTTCACCCACAGGGCAAGAAATTTGCCCACTAAATTTGGAAAGGAAAAAAGGCTGAGGTAGCACACTCTTGTATCTGCTTCTCTTGGGTACTATGGTCAGAGGAGTAAAGTTTGTAGTAGAGTTGTTTGCTTCAGCAGAGTGTGAAAGACTGTGGAAGAACTTGGGCAAACATGAAGCAAACCCTGGCTCACAGTAACACCAGACCTACTTCGCCTCCCTGTTAAGTGAGAGACACTTCACATCTACACACAGAGGGGAGGCTTTTTGTCACAAGGGAGTGGAAAGTTCTCTCTCGGTAACTTTAAAAAGCACCTCCTGAAAGCTACAACTCTGCTAAATCCAACAGGCAAACTGGAATAACTGGAAACTAAACAAGCAGAGGCATGTGGGCTGTGATATTTGGAGTGCAGTTGAAGCATTTTGTTAAAGGAAAAGGAGGAGCTTTTTTTTTTTTAAAGCTTCCCACTTAGTATAAATACAAACCTACTTTTCTTCTCATCAATCAGCAGCAACGATTCTATAACAAAAAAATATTTAATCTGAAAAACAGATCTGACACCAAAACTAAGCTTCATCATTTCCATGAGCCGATTTAAAAACATAATTTATAAGAAATTACCTCATAACTGTTGCCCTCTTTTACCCATTTCTCACCAAGAAGGTAAAGACCACATTAAGTTTAATTTTACAAAGCAGAGTTTAACTAGTATTTTAGAATTAAAAAACGTTCCCAAGCATTGTTCTGTAGCATTTCTACACATAAGAGCTTTCTGCTTTTCATATTTCTTCTACTGCCATACCTACTTCTCCAACTTTGCTTCTTTTCATTCACATGGTATCAGTAGTGCTTTCCTTTTACAAAGGGGTATTAAGCTACATCCCAAACCTTCTTAAAAATCCCCAAAGTAGAACCCACATTTTCCTGGAGTCAGTCATTACAGTTTTTCACTTTTTAGGTGATTTAAAAAAAATAAAAAAAACTCCCAAGAAGTAAATGTGAAAGACTTTACATGGGGACAATAAACCAAATTTGGTACAGAGTGACATGCTATTGCCTATCGGAAAGGATTAGTCTTGAATTACAACCATGACTAGTAGTCTCTGTCACTGCCAGAGGTTTCCGGTATAGCTCCAGCATGTCACCATTTCTGTGTCCCAGTTTCCAAATATAAAGTTGCAACAGCTCCTACTTCTCCACCAGGATGATTAGTCACTCAGCATTTTACAGGTTTAAACACTGTTTAAGGAGTAAGTGTCAATGCTACTGTTAGAGGACAACAGCAACGTAACACAGACAAGAAGCAATACATGTACAATTTTCTAACAGAGTTTTGGAAAACAGAGATAACTAGAAATATGGCAACAGTACCTGCCACTGCAACAGTTAGATCTGCTTTAACATAAATTCAGCACCATTGCCTTCTGCCAGTTCCACATAAAGTTTCTAGCAAGATGCAGTTTCATTGGTGAAACAGCCCCGTTCTTAATCTCCTCTCTTCTCTTTCACTGTACATTAGAAAGCTAGTGAGAACCCAAATCAGTACTTTCAAAAATATGCTTATAAAGGCTAACTAATCTGCTTGTTTTGCAGAAATATAATTGTATATAACATAGAAAACATGGCTTATGCTTCAAGTGATGATTCAAAACATTGACATGTGAGTGCGAATGCAGGACTATGTTCTATTATAGACCACAAGTGTCTTTTTTGACAGAAAAGCTGCTAAAAAGACCCTCAAACAATAATTTAAAGAACAGTAAGGGATATCTCATCCAAATATCCAGGTGCAAGACAACAAAAGCTTTCAGGTCTCAGCAAATTCTGTAAGAAACGACAGCCGGGTGCCTACCAAGCTGCCTTCCTGCCATGTATCAAACAGACCAACATCTGTGTTGGCTTCTTTTCTTCCCGTTTGCCAGAATTCATACTGTCTGTGGCACTACTACTACATGTTTCTAGTTTAAGTTAGAATAGCCAGGCCTTAATTTTAAAGGTACTAGCAACAAACTAAATACAGGGTGGCAGAAGATCACTCCCACCAGTGACTGAAGATTGTCCTCCAAGAGCTTAAACTCGGTTACATTTAACATTGGTTTGTAGAGATTTAATATTGGTTTGTAACACAACTACTTGTAAAAATCATATATTGCAGCTTTCTGGTTTGTAGTTGAGAAAGCATATTGGAAAAAATGGAGTTAACTTGCTTTAATTTTCCAGACAATAACTTGTTCTTCCTTGGAGGGCCATGAAAGGTGATATGCAGTTAAATCAGAAATTAAAAAAAAACAACAACAAAAGAAAACAAAGAAAAACCAAACCACAAACAAAAGAAAAAAACAAACAAACAAATCAACTAAAGAGGAAAAAAAAGAACACTTAGGCCAATAAAAAAAAAAAATCAATCTTTATTAACTTGACTGCTTGTCTAATGTTGTATCAAACAGGATATTTCAAACTCTAAGCATCCCAAAATTCATCACTGCATTAGTTTTACTCATTAGCTCACAGCTGAAAACAGCTTTAAAAAAGAAGGAAGGATTGGAAGCAGCTATAAAGGGAGGGGAAGAACATTTAAGCCTGTTTGAAGATTAAGGAGTGTCAAGCAGCAAAGAACTACTGCCTCATCCCACACACCTGCATTTGAAACATTTGTTTCAGCATGGAAATTAATTACCCCTGGAAGCAGAAAATAACATTTTGAAAGGACACTGAATGTGGATTTCTAAGCAGAATAAGAAAGCAATGGTATAATACACATCACAAAACAAATGATACCAGCAGAAAATTATCAGTTTCAAACAAGCTGGCCTTTTGGCTAACAATAAATAGATAAATCTAGTGTGTAATGACAGTGCATAGATACAGAAAGATGTAGGTTTCTGTCATTTAAAAAAAGACATTAGAGCAACTATGCAGAGGAAGCACACGAAGGCTAGTCACAGAAAATAGTGAGGATCAAAGAGCACAGAAAGGTTTTTTAAGAAACCCAAAACACAACCAGAAATGTAACAGTTGTGATTCTCCCTATTTCGGTTATTCTGCTTCTATTTTTCATGGTTCTCCTTTCAGCCCTTAGTACTGAATTTTTCAGGCTACACTCTGCATATTGTTTGTACAATGTCTAGCAGCAATATCATAATGGTATAATGGAAGACAAACATAAAAATAACTCATTTTTTAAGCCTTGCACTCAAGGAAGGAAATGCCAGACTGCTGCATAACTGTAATTAAAGTAACTTTGTGTACTTGGACTGTGATACAAACTACTCAGGTGACCACCTACTATCTTTTCAAAGAACCTACCTTTCAGTACACAAGCCCTTTGTGAATGAGAGTATTGTCTACAGCTCTTCTCCTCTGTTCTGAGATTTGGAAGGGGTACAGTACAGGTAATGGCTTTCGGCAGATTTCAGAGTTACTGCAACTAAAACGGCTCTCTATTTATTCCAGTGTTTTGCAGAGTAGTGGACAGATCCAACTGGAAAAGGAGCTGAGTTACAGACCTTGCTTCCCTGGTCCCTCATTAAAGGCATTCAGAACAAACTTAGAAAAAAGGTGGCAACTACACACCTGTAGTTGTGCTTTGAATTCAAAAGTATGGTTTGTTTCCCCCAAAATAATCAAAACCACAGCAGCTGTCTTACTCAAGATGAAGAAAATCTACTTTACACACATAAATTCTGAGGTATTATAACAATTACCTGAAAACAGAGCTTATTAAAACACTCCTATGCTCACTGTAGAATGAGGGCTGTGTACACCGACTAAAGTACACTGAAGGGAGAAGTGTGAAGTGAAGCACTGGTTAACTACCTAGCCACTCAATGACAGCCGGTTATTTTAATTTTGGCATTTCCAAGCTTTTGAATATTGGACCCTGAAACTTAGCATTCTTTTTACTTGGGAGTTTTTTCCTGCAAGAACCACGCTGATCTTTGGTTCGGTAACCCAGGACTACAATACAGCCCTAAGAGAGGAGGGTAACCAGTGTAAACAGGCCACAAGAGAAGCAGCAAGAGGCATCAAGATAAATGAAACAGAATGGCTGGGAATCGGAGGGACAATCTAGACAAATGTAAACTGATGCAGTTGGAAAGAAGTTTATATTCAACATAACGCACTCAGGAATGTGATTTTGGCATTGTGCTAGACAATTTCCCATAAATGCTAGCTTAAGTACTTGTTAGATGCAGGTGTTTGGCAGTATTTCCCGAGAGCCTCCCCAGCAGGCTGCCCTGCAGCTTGTTGAGGGCGCAGTGACATACAGCAGAACCTCAGCCACCAGCCTCTGACACACCAACCAGAAGCTGCACCTGGTACGTGCCCTGCTCTGGACTCAGTGTGACAGGAGCCTCCCAAAGCTTGCCAAGACTACACAAACAATGACTTTGGAGAGTGGCAGAGTACAGGACAGGTTTTTGTAGAAATGACAAGCAGTCTTAATGGAGCACATAACCTCAGCAGGCCTGCATCTTCTGAATAAAGGTACAAGAATTCTCCATGTTCTCAAGGAAATGTACAGAAAGGAAAACTATGTAACACAAAGTAATCAAATTAATATTCTAACAAGTAACACCATGTCTTTAACCAGCATAGTGAATTCACTGTTCAAAAGCAGTTTATTATTCTGAAATTTAATTATTTAACCTAATGAACTCTGAAAATCAGCTCTCCTTTTAAAAAGCTGTCTTGACAGTCCACGTTTTGTATGAATCCAAAGATGCACGTGAAAGCTACTGCAATATACCATAAGGGGTATATTCTATGAACACAACTGTGTGGGAATGATTACACTAGCTTACCTACAGTGTACAACTACCCTATCATATTAAGCTATTTGTGTAACTACCCTTCAAAACTGTTCTGTGTTTTTAACAGCTAAGTCATAGAGATGCAAAACTAAGGGCTTGTCTATAGGATTAGATACAGTTACACAAAAAATCAGCTCACACCAAGACAACAGGGTAGAAAAAAAACAATAAAAAAACCACCAAAACACAGCTGCTCTTACAGTTGAGTTCCACCTCAGTTATCCAGAGAATAGTGATGTCCAGAAGGGTCTTAAAGTTTAAAATGAAAAAAAAAAAGAAAAAAGAAAGGGAAAAAAGTTTTTAAAAAAAGTTTAAAAACATCTTTATCAACAGACTGCATCCTGAAGTAGGGGGTCATTGCTCAGCTGGCAAACTGTCATTCAGAAGATCCCTCTACATTATTCAAGGCAAGAAGAAACTAAAACTAAGCCTAAAAGGAAAAACAAAGTTTGCATTTATCTCATTTAAGAGAATTTTTTGGCATTATTACTCAAACAGGCCAACACAGGTTGGGAAATACTGTCTTAAAGCAAGGCACTTGTACGTATTAAAAACTTAGAAGAGCTCACAGAAATGACGAGCACCTGGCGAACCTAACTCCAGGTTACAGAGAAGCTCACTATAAAGTTAACTGAGCACTTAATACAATCCTCGTGCCTTCCCAACAGGAAGACCTAAAGCACTTTAGCATCTGCACCGAGCTTGCAACTCTGGCATCCAGATGCTTGTGGAAAGGATTAAACATTGGACGCCTCCTTTTTTTTACTGGGCCGTAACATTTGCAAAGCAGTCTGCAATCCTCCCACCTTGCCTTCTTAAGACCAGAATAAAAAACAATCACAATTACAGTGAAAAAAACTGCAGATCTTGAAGATGTCTAGCATATCACACTTCTCAAATGGACGAGGTTCAGAACAAAGGCTTCCTTTAAACAAAAATTTAATACTGAAATTTACTGTTAGTAAGAAGGCTCTGAATGATGTTTAAACAAAATAAAAAAATCCCCCCTACCTATTTAGCTTTCAGCCCTGAATCCTGCAATACTCTATTTGGTTCATTTTTCAGTATTAAACCTTGTGTACATCCAAGTGTTTTACAAAGAGCTGCCAAAGGCATAAACACAAACTTGTGAATATAATTTTAACTAATTTTTTTTTGCAAGGCTTCCCCAACACAACTACTGCATTTAATGTATCATATCAGTGCCCTATAAAAAGCCCAATGAAGAGAACCTGTTTTTTTTAAAAAAAAGGCACCTGCATTTGCCATTTAGAGTTTGAGGCATTAAATTTAGATTCCAGGAGTTCATAAAACTTTTCAGCGTGTGCAACTCAACACAGTTTAAGACTCTCTTCTGATAAAACCAACTTTTAAAACATTTAAAAATGCACTACTGACTGCAGTAATATATACATTCACACTGCTGCTTTCATTTCTTACCCTATTTTTCTTTCCTGCATATTATACCACCAGGTTACTACATCAAATCAATCACAGGAGAAAATGCATTTCTCTAACTCAGCCTTTCCAATGTAAGCTACAGCATCTTAGCCTAAAACCATCAAAAAAAGTCAGCTTATACTGAGAGATCAGGTCTAATGCTGAAGTGCAAGTTCCCATTGCCAGCTTTGATGCACAAGGGAGGGACCTATACGAGAACACAGAGCAGACAATTAAAGTGGGAAAACCTTCATATTTGCAATAGAAAGATTTAACAGAGATGACATATCAATGCCCTAATCTGAATTACACAAAAGCTCAACCCTTTCCCACTCCTCCTTACCAGCTGTCACTTGACATCTCAGAGAAGGTTAAGAACCTCCATCCTCTCTCAGGACAGTTCAACCCAGTGGATGCAGAGAACACATCCATGGGTAGGGGATAACACCAGGCTGGAGGTGGCCTCCACAAGGAACAGAGATGCCTTTGGCAAGAGGCAGTTTACTGCTCAGGATCCAACAGCTGCTGCTTACAGCTGTTTACATCCTTCCCTGCTCCTTCACCCATTAATGTGAGCACAGAAAAGGCCTCAGAGGTGGTTACAGACTGTGCAGGCGGTTGAAGGGAGCTCATTCTGTGGAGTTCTACATCAGCTCTTCTGTAGAAGAAACTCACACAAGGAATAATAGCAAAAGCACTAGCTTACTTTCAAACCCACATCTCTAAAACCTGGAATGATCATGAAGATCATAAAGGCTGGACACTTTTTTACTCTATACATTATCCCACCTAAATCCTTAATATACTGGAGAACACTTTTTAAGGTATGCAGGAAGTACCCATCTAATGGAATACTGATCTCTGAAGTTCTGAAATTACTTAAGTGAGATAACAATCCCCATTCTCCTCCCACTCCAATGCACACATTTAAAGATCTGTGTTGACTGAGAACTTGTTTCACCACCACCATGTCCATTTAACAGGAGAAATCTTTTAAGTTATCACAGTCTAAACTTTCTAACTAAGGAAGCATCATTTTTCCTCTCTCATTAAAAAAATGACCAGTTCTTAAAACACACCCAGTTCCTTAATAATAAATGCTGGACTTCAATATAGAGTAGCAATCCTACCCAATTAAGAAACATTATTTCCATTTTCATTATTTGATTTCATAGTATAAATGTTACTTCTGACTATTTGGATAAGCTAAATCTTAAACAAAATTTAAGTGATGACACCTTTCATCTGATAGTAAATAACTTTATTCTGATTTTTAAAAAACACTTAAATCCTAGAGCTTCCCAAACTCCATTATTCCATATGATTTAAAAATCAACCTCCTGCCTTCTGTCTCAACCTGACCCTTCCAACCACCGGGTGCAATAGTTGCGCTGCACTGACTACCTGAGGCAGGGCTTAGTCTAGTCCCGGATATTCACAACAGTTAAGGTGACATAACTACCCTAAAAAAGGTAACTCAATACATAGAGAGAGCATTCACAAAGGTTTAAAGCATTTCAACTAAGCTTACATTAACTGAATTTCATTAGCTAGCTAATCTTAACTTTCTGAGGCTGTAAACACACAAACTCAGACTTATTTCTAAAATTACATTCAAGTTATTTAGATATTTTGAAAAAGCACAGCAAACTAAATCCAAGACTGCCTGCAAAAGTAAAGTGTTGTGAGTTTCCTCTAGAGAAGAACAATTTATTCACACAGCTTCACCTAGCTACTTTTTTTTTAATTTCATATTAGGTTCAGAAGAAAAAAAGTAGCAGTATAAAAAAAAAGTAATAAGCAGGCTTCATAATGCTTCAACTGAATCACCTTTGGTTAAACTAATGCAGATTTCCATGCAGTCCTCATTGATACATACTACATCCAATCTCTGAAAAATATTGTGGATATCTCCAGGGTTAGCAGGATTTCTTACTATAAGCATCTGGAGAAGAGCAGTTAAAGTTGCAATTAATTATACATCTAGGAATGGTGCTGGAGGCTATAGCCTTGAGGAAAATAGTTATTCAGCCTCCACCACTGTCAATGGAAGCCTTCTATCTGTACTTAAGTAGCAATAAATGGTTTTGCCCTTTCAGCCTTTAGCTTCCAGGATGCTAACTCCACTTAAGATTTTCTAATAAATTATTCCAACATAATGATGCTGGCTTGTGCTATGCTTAATCAAACAGCCATAAAACACAGCAGGCACAAGCTTTCTTAAAGATTTCACAGACATTTCATGCATACATCTCCTGTATTAATTCTATTTTTAGCCTATCAAGATCACCACTTAGGCCACTTAGATTTACCTCACGTTAATGGATGTGTATAGCAGTGATAAAATGGATGTGTATCAATGATGTAACATACCCAAGCTTCCTCAGCGTTACACATTCCTGATTCCCTACTCCTACATATATGCTTCCCTATTACCGGATCATCATCATTCGAAGCGGAAGTGCCAAAATGCTGCAGCAATTACAGGATGTGTGTTCAGCAGGTACCATCAACACTTCAGACCAAGACAATGTGCCACAGCATGTACCAAGCATTTACATACAGACTCATAAATCAACATGAATTTCTTGGCAATTTGTGGAAAAAAAAAATCTGGGGAAGAACTTCATCCTCGGGAAAGCAAACACCTAAAGACATAGGTTCACATTATTCCGGGGTAGAAGAACTTGCTTGCCATAACAAAACAACTGCGTTGGGGGTATTACATTTATAGGGTTTAGGAGGATTCACAGAGTAACCAATTAGAAGTCTCAAGGGGCTTACAGGAACACCCAATCACAGGAAGGGGTTAACAAGGAGCAATGGGAAACACCTCAGGACACCTTTCCCAGGACATTCCTGCATGGGAGATAACCTGTCATGGGGGGTGTTGGGAAGAAGAAACACGTGTTTGCAAAGAGACCACAAAAGGCCATTTTAAGACATTTTTAAACAACAGTTTTTCCCATATAATGCAGGTTTAGTGCCACAAACTGCCACTCTTGTGCAAAGCAAGCCATGTCAATGAAAGTAGAGTTCTGCCAACTGAACGCAGGCTACCCTCAGAGCAGATGGCACAGATGCCATGATGAGCTCCAGCATAACAATAACCTTTCTGGGAATGGCTATGTACCTGTCAACTACTTCAGTTTGGAGAGCGCTTTATAAAGGGTGTTCCAGAAGTGGATAACCCAATACAGAGCACATAAATACTCACGTGCTTTCATTTTCAAGTCAAAAGCAGAATTTGCCAGTTATGTCTTAAGTATAAATTGTTGTACCCTGAATGTGTAACAGACTTCAGATTAAATGTACACACATTAACAGAATCTCAAAGTCTGGTTTACCCAATATAATAAAAAATGTTATTCTCCTTTACATGTCAAGTCCACAAAGAGGGAATCAGTCAAACAGACTGAAAGTATCTTCACTGGTGCATTCGAGATGTCATCTGCTGCAGAAGACAATGAATTCTAGTCCTGACAAGTAATACCACAAGACAAACTAAATCAGTTCTGTGTGATTACAAGGTTTTGAGGTCCTGGTCTCTCTTTAGCCTGTTCTCATCTACTGCCAACAACATACTACACGGAAGCAGAGAGTTCCAAGGTCTGATCTGTGACCTTACAACAGGATGACAGCAGATCCCAGCTTACCAGGGACAGCATGCCATTCTCTCTGGCTTTGCCGGTTGACAAGATTAAAAGGACATCCACAACCATTCTGCTACAAAACTGGCCCTGCTATATTTTGTTTTCAGCCTCAATTCCAGTAAATGGTCGTACTGGAAATCAGTACTGAAAAGAAAGCAACTTGCAAACAATGGTTTCGGTCTAGCAAAACATCAATTTCCAGGTTGGCAAATACAAAATCAAAACAGCGAACTCTATGTGAATTTGGAAATACATCTTGTAGCATGGCATGATGCAATTAATTAAAAATAGCATCTTCAAAAAAACAAAACAAACAAAAAGAAAAAGGCATTAAGAAAAACCCTAACCCAATCATATCCCCACTCCTAAACTCTTGCACTGGGTAAAGGAAGAACCTTGCTACTACACAGTGCCACAGAACGTAAGGACCAATACAAGACAAGAGACTGCACACAACAGGCCAAAACCTTGCAGTCAAAGAGATGACTTACTGGTTCAAGAGTCATGCTGAATCGTTTTCAGGTTCTGACCACCAGATTACTACTTAAGTGGGGGTTTGACTTGGCTTACATTTGACAATAAATTCTTACCTGCAGCGCCTGAACGTGTTTCATAAGCATGAGCTGATGACAAAGCATACCAGGGAGTATTCTAGCTGTGTTTCAACTCAAGTGATATCATCCGCTAATACAGGGGAACAAGTTCTGATGGCAGATTCAAAAGGTATTGTTTTGAAATTCTTGTCAGAGCATAGCCGTATTTCAAGTACAATCCATTCAGTTTGCTATCTGGAATGGATTTAAAATTTTCAAAGACAACAGAACTATTGATTCACCAAAAAAAATTAGAAAAACCCCTCATATTGACTGAAATACGCCTACAAGCACTGCGTTTAATTACAGCGAGACTAAAAGGCGGCATGAAGTTTATACACTGTCTACAAAAGGTGTTTTGTACACCGAGTTAACCGGTTTCAGGACACACTGACTTTCTGCCATCTTGGCAGGCTACGAGATGACCAAGAAACTCCTCTGAGCTCTTGAAACACGTAAACGCTCCACGTAGCTCGCGTAGGAAGGAGCACAGACCCACAGCGACTTCCCGGTAACGTCGCTGCACTCCCATCGCGTTTTGCCGTTACGTCCCAGCAATTCTCAAACCTGCCGAGAAAACCTAAGGCTGCCCAAGCGCAACCTCAGGCCGGGAGTCTTCTTACCCTGGGAGAGGTTTAATAAAAAAAAACAACCAACAACAACAAAAACCCCAACAAACTTTCATCACCTCGGCATTTTTTCCGAGTTAGCCGCCGCGAAGTTGCTCCACCCGGCTTCGATTGTGCAACTGGGGGAGGCGGCGGCGCGCAGCGCGCTCCCGCCGGGCGCGGGGGGAACCGATCCCCCGGCGGCCGATGGATTCCCCGAGCGGCCGGGAGTCCCGGGGCGGCGGAAAGAGGCGACGGCGGAGCGAGGGCGGCACCGCGGCGGCCACTCTGCCTGTCCGCGCCGCGTTACTGCGGAACGCGAGGGAACCCGGAAAGGGCCCGGGCCAGGCGGACCCGCCGCCATCTTACAATGCGGGAGAGAAGTTGCACGGAGGAAGGGATAGCCCGGCCGAGGGGCCGCTGCCCGCCCCGGGCAGCGCCGCCACCGCGCCGAGACCCCCCGGCACACACGGGCCAGAGCCATCCGGGCTGCCCGGCGGCCGAGGGGCAGCGGCGGCGACACCGAGCCGGCTCCGGGCTGCGCTGACATCCGAGCGGCCCCGGGACCTGCCGCTCCCCGCCGCGGCCCCGGCTCCCCGACCCACGCCCTCAGGAGGGGGCCGAGGCCGAGCTCCGAGCTCTCGGGCCCAGCTCCACGGAGAGCGGCCTCGTCGTCCCGGCCGGGCCACGGCCCCGCCGGAAGGAGCCGCCGCTTCCCGGCCTCCCGCCTCCGCCTTCCCCCCCAGCCCCGCGGTCGTGCCCGTCTCCTCCCGGGGCGGGGAGGGGGGGGGCGATGGGGGAAGGGGAAAAAAAAAGCTACCCAAAAAATAACAATAAAAAAAAAGGGCGAAGCAGGGCAGGGGGAGGGGGGGGGACGCGAGGCCGGCAGAGGAGGAGGAGCCGCGGCGTCCACTCACCTTGTTGATGCGTTTCAGCGCCATTGTGTGTGTGCGAGTGCCGGGCCCGTCTGCGCGCCGCGGTGACTCCGCGCTCCGCTCGGGGGGCCGGGAGGGAGGAGGAGGAGGAGGAGGAGGAGGAGGAAGAGGAGGAGGAGGGGGAGGAAGGCGGAGAGGGGGGAGGGGGCAGCCGCGCTTCTCCTTCCTCCGGAAACAGCCGGGGGGCGCCCGCCCGACCGGCCGCCCGGAGTCCTGCCTGCCTGCGGGCAGCGGGGCCGTCAGGCTGCTGCGAGAGCGCTCCGCCCGCCGCCGCCGCCCGTCACTGCCGTGAGGGGGTGTGAGGTGCGGGAGAGCCGAAAGGCGCCGCCCGCCCGGGAGAGAGAGAGACAGAGGGCGAGAGAGCCCCGCGCTGCCGCCACCGCCGCTGGCCAGGCCCGGACACCGCGGGTGGGGCGGGAGGCGGGCCCGAGGGGCCGGGTCGGGCACGCCGCCGCCAACGGCTCTGGGGGCGGGGCTTCAGCGCGAAGAGGCGGGGCCAGAGGCGGAGGGGCGGGGCGGGCGAAGGAAGGTTCTGGGGCCGTCCGCGGGCGCCACCGTCTCGGGGCCGCGAGCGGCTTCTTCCGCCTGGGGCTCCGCGGGGGCGCGGCCGGAGTGGGGTCGCGGCTGCTCCCGGGGGCTCCGCGGCGGGCGCGCCCCGCCCACTCTCCGTGAAATGGCGGCGGCGGCCGGATCTAAATGGTCCCGCTGACGCGGCGGTGCGGTGTTCCTCCGCGCGTCAGCTGTCTGTCAGCGCCGCCGGGCATGTCACCGGGAGGGATCGTCCCCCAGGAGCGAGGCTCGGGCGTCCTTCCGCCTGGAAAGCACCAGCGCTCCCACGGCCCGGCCGCCGCGGGAGCGCCTGGACGCGGAGCGAGGCGGGAGCACCAAAGCCGTGGGGTTTGAACCGTGCATCGCGGTGCGAGTGACGGAGCTAAAGCTCTGCTCCTGCCCAGGAGGAACGCGGGCCTGGTGTGAGGATAACGGGCCTGGAAGCATCCTTCTAGCAGCTTATTGGCACACGCAAGGAAACGAGACTGAGTTTCTCAGTATACGGGAAAACATAAACCACCGGAGGGGGGATACAGTGACGTTGACTGTCAGTACAAGAGTCAGATTCATCAATTAGAGTCTTGGAATCACCAAGGTTGGAGGAGACCTTTAAGATCGTCCAGCCCAACTGTCCACTGCCACCGTAACCCCATAACCACTGGATTATCACCCAGGGTCAGACCCAGATGCCTCCTGAACACCTCCAGACATGGTGAATCCACCACTTTCCTGGGCAACCTATCCCAATGCCTGACCACCCTAACAGTGAGAAATCATTTTCTAATATCTAATCTGGATGTCCCTCGTCTCATCTTAAAGCCATTTCCTCTGGTTCTCTCACTGCTAGCATGGTAAAAATGATCAGGCCCTACCTCACTACAACATCCTTTCAGATAGCTGTAAAGTGTGGTGAGGAATAATTATTTAATTTGCAGTGATACTGTCTGCGATGGTTGCATCTCCTTGGAGACTTTTTATTTCGTGCAGCATGGGTCAACAAATAACTCTCAGCCAGGTGCTTTTTTCTCACAGTAATAAATTGTGTAGATTTATGCATAGGGAACGACTCCTACTCCACTTCTGTGAAGCAACAAGCAGAGAAAGATTGCCAGACTGCCCTTCTGCTGTAATGATAGGATATATCGCAGTGCCAAACATGGCATTTGCTGTCCGGGGAGGATGTACACATAATTAGCTGAGTTCTTTGCACTGAACTTAGTTTGCATTTGTTATAGTGCACTAGTGTTATATTTCTTGCTATCTAAGATGCTAGTTATTATTGGTCTGGAGAAGGCAGCATATTCAGGAAATCTGACTCTGTAACAATATTTTCAGTATGAAGCTTGACAATAGCCAGCAGTGAATTAGGGGAGCAATGGGGTTTTTTATTATTTTTAAAATAGTACTGTAGTAGGACATAGGTTTTTTAACACTCATATCACGTACAGGCTAGAGAGAAAACAATGCCTCATACTGTAAAGTCCAGTTATCTTTCTGTGATCACTTAAACCATTCCTAGTAACTTCCTTGTGTAGTCTTCATTTTCTGCTTATTATTTTGATTGTACTGAAAAGCATGTTCAGGAAGTGTAATTCCAACCATTTCATTTTCATTCTTATCATCTTAATCAAGAATATTGCTGAAGAACAACTTGCTGTTCCTTGCCCGATTTGGATTATGGGTCCTATTTAAACTGCTCCAAA
>NW_016690502.1:348378-381955 GCF_001604755.1 Lepidothrix coronata | reverse complement strand
GTCACAGACATCTTCCTCTGCCTTGTAAATTGCTTACAAACTTTCTGAACCTCATTATTTTTTGTCATCTCAGGAGATTTTAGGTACTCGACACTATTCCAGTTATACATTTTGTATTAGAACTTAATTATTATTTCATTTTAATGATTATTTGAGATTAATGACCTTTAATAGGACTTTATATTAAGATTTTTGATCTGACTTGCCATTTGCATTTTGTTGTATAATGAAAGGAAGGAAGAACAGCACAAACATACTGTTGACAGTGTATAATTTTCTCTGCTAATTTAAGACAACAGGAATTGTTAATCTGGTAAATCAAGTTTTGTTGTGTGTTAAATCAGTATCTCTACTAGCATTTGACCCCAAGGAGACTTTAAAATTTATTGGATAGCTCTTGTTTATAGCTATTGCTCAGAAACAGGTTTGCATATTTTGGTTTAATATACTTGTTTAGACAAACACTTTATTACACTTGCTGGTCATTTTTAAAAAAAAACCAAATCTGTCAGTTTAAATACTTACCTTTAAATACACTTGAGAAAAAGAATAAAAAAATTATAACTTGGGTAGGAATGAAACACAAGATGAGTACTCACAGTTCTGTGGCCATTTCTGTACATTTCAGCACACAGTCCTGCTTGGAGAACATTATATTTCTCACCCTCATCTCTTTTTCCTCAAATTGTGAGGTAAAAATCATGTATTTTCTCCTCAGGATCTGGAAATAAATAAACCTAAATAGATTTTTTACTTCATTAGGAACACTTGGGCAAGTAAGGCCTCAAAACCTGAATATGTCAGTGTGCCATACACGAAGAGTTTCTCACCTTTACCATATGCAGCAGGTGTACTCTAACGCTACTTGCACAGATACCTCATATAGTAATATAAAATGCAAGAGGCACAGATGATGGGTACTGAATATGAGTGTTGCAACTTCTGGAACTATTTGGGTTTGCTTCATTTGAATTTGATTTTTGAAGCCAATCCTCAGAAGTGGCTGAAGAGACGTATTACCATGTCTAATCCTCATATGGTAGTGGAGCTGGGTTAGATTTTCAGAGGTTTATTATGCAAAATAGCTCAGTAGGTGTGGCACAGTAATAAACAGGTTGCACAAAAATACTGAGAGCAGATCAGCTCACCTGAACTTAGTCTTTGAATTTTGTTTGCTTTTTCAAGTATGGCGTTAGAGAGCCCTGTGCAGCCAAGCGGTCAACAGCCTCCAAAGGCTGAATTTGCCAAGTCCATTTCAGCTGCTCCCTGATGGTCCAGCAGAACAAGCATGAATGCCTTGATAGGCTGTTATAGCACCGCCTCTCAGCACCAAGGGGACTTGAGGGAAAAGCAGCCCAGCCTTTTAAGTTAAAAGGTTAACGTAGTTTACTTGCACATCAGTGTGGGTTTTTCACTTCTGCTTGCCTGAAACCAGCCAGTTTTACATTTTGAGCATGCTATTCTACCTGTCTTTAAAACAGGTGGAGCATCCTGCACGTGAAGCAGCATTCCATACAGGATGCTTCATGTATATGAGAGGAAAGGGGGAAACAAGATGCAGATTTTTTCCAAAAAGATTTTTCCATTTTAGGAGAGAAAAAAAAATTACATCAGCAGACACAAGATATCCTTCTAGTCCATCCAGCAGATTATCATTAGTTCCTGTTTGGTTAAGACGAAACACAACACTTCTGCTGCTGGAAAACAAAGCAGTAAGATGAACAACAACAACAACAGCAGCAGCAGCAGCAGCAGCTTCTCCCTGTTTGCATGTATTACTGAGCCTCAATTTTCTCTCCAGCATCCTGTCCAACTTGTTTTTCTTTTAATTATCGTAAATCAAGCTTGCAGTCAAATCCCTCTTTAATCTGAGCAAAACTCACCTTATTGGGGACACTTTTGATTCAGTGGATACCACAAGAATAAGATCACAGGAGAAAGCTGATAAAATAAGACTCTTCCATTGGCTTTTTTTAAACACAATAAATAGAAAGGCTGAATTTGCCAACCATTACAAGACAGTGGAAGAAAAACAACTTTGGGGATGACATTGGATTCTACCTGATCTGTGTTTTAAATTCCAAAGGCCAGCAGCCCTTCCTTGTAGCTGAGGGCTTCTCCCCTTCAAGAAGCACAAGAAGGCACAGTTACAGCCTTTGTAGTGCATGCTCAGTTGCATCTGGGACCATTATGTTAGGAAGAGGAGGTAGCAAAACCCTTTCACATCTGGAGTGAAACCCAAGGTCAATGCATTAGGCAGCAGTTAGCTTTCTAAGAAATACTAGATAAAAGATAACTTTTTGTCTTAATATTCTAACTTGGCAATTCTTCATCTCCCATTGTTTCTTTGACAGCTTCTCTGACATTCTCACTGAAACAATTCCCAAGCTAATCCACATTTCCTTTGTATAGTAGTGCTTTTTGTCTCACTGCTAGGTCATGGGGCAAAATGCTGAGTCCCTACATTAATCCATTTTAAGTTGTTGCTGCTCTGTATAGGGAGTTGGAAGATCTAATGTTTAAGTCCACATATGACTCCCAGTGAAAAGCTGGAGTGCTTTATTGAATAATGATATGGACTGCACAAGGTCATATGGGATTCACAAGAGTACAGAACATTTCAGTAACTTATACTAAGATAAAGAGACCGAAGCCCCCAACAAAATCTGCTGGTCTTCAGGATTTTGTTTAGCATTTCATTGTTTAGCAGCTTTTTTGCTTCACAGTGACAACATAGTTTTCTTCCAGTTAAAGAAGATTTTTCTCTTCTCTTGAAATCTTTATGGAAAGAGATATTTTACAAGAATAAACTTATGACAACATAAAATTCATTATGCTTTTTTCACACAGATAAACGACAAAATCTTTGAAAATTGCTACAGGTTATTTTTCAGTATTCATACAAAGTATTTGGATTTTTCCCAGAAAAACTGCCATTTGATCTAGGTGAAAAATATATTCCTGTCAAGTCATCAGCAGTTTTTGTCAACAAGAACATTTATTTTCTGTGCTGATTCAGCTGTATGGATATTGAAGCATGAAAGTCAGATGAGCGTGTGTATGGTGTAATTACAATGCCAAATTTGAAAACTGAAAAGTTTTGTTGTCATGTAGTTACTACCTACCTCTGTTTTCTTCTTTTGTATGAATTCTTTACATGCCTGAATAAACATAGATAATATAAACCTACATGGCAAAATAGCTTAAAACAGGGGTGTGAAGGGCTGAGCAATTAGTCACAGTTGCTAAAATAACGTAAAACAGGCTGAATTCAGCAGGCAAAACCCCTCTCTGGAACAACTCAGAGTTTTATCAGTTTCAGAAGGCCAGGGTACATCAGTTGGAGACCTTGTCAAAAAGGTGTTTAATGGTGACCTACTTTAGCCCATCTCTTTGGAGGTGGTTGCTCTTCCTTGTTATACCTGCTTTTTGTCCCCTCAAGCTGCTTCAGACTGCATGTTAAGTCTGTAGGAGTTCCAGTGTTACCGAAGATGACCAAGCTCTTACAGCAGTTTTCAGCAGTACCTAATTTGGCCTATTGTGTTTACTAAAGGAGACATCAAAGGACTCTCTGGAGCGCTTTCAAGATATGTCTATTTTTATTACTTTGATGTAATTGATTACTAGTCAGATTTGAACCATCCTGATACAGTTGCTCCTCCAATGCTCATTCCAGGATGCAAACCACAACCTTTGAGGAGTGTTTGTGTTTAGCAAATGATTTGACCAGTGTACACTATACCCTATAAAAGTTGCTAGTTCAGATAAAATGTTGAGGCTTAAAGGTAGTTATTCATACAGGCCAGCTAACCTTTTTCACAGGCTGCCTAGCCAGGGGCAAGGCTGATCAGACTTTACAACATGCTGCAATCGTTGATTTGAAGTGCAGGCTTCCATTCACCTGCCTTGCTACATGCAAAGTACAATTTTCATTGTTTGACTACAGTTACAGAGAATTAGCCTGAGCTAATCAGGACACTGATGGTGTACTTCATACACTGAAGTATAAACCGCCTTTTACCTCAGTAGATTTCCCTACGGAGATCAGCCAGTGTTTCCAGAAGACATGGGACAGGGACACTTGCTGAGTTAGGAGCCATAGTACCACTGGTGTCACAAATGTCCTGCAGCAAACTATCTTTCCTGGCCATTCCTCCTCCTTCTGAGGCACTCCGGATGGTAAAAATGTTCGCATATTTGTAGTTAAATAAACACTACACTTCAGCAGAGGTAGCAGGTTGACTTTCTCTCCAAAAAGAGGCACTTTTTTACCTTCTCATTCTTTCTGTTTTTCTTCCCCTCCCTCCATTGTGTTTTATACAAAATAATGCTATATTTCCTTGGGGAAATTAGTACGGTCTTGTAGATTGCAGTGTTGTAATTGTTTGATGCTGTATTGACTTAATTTAAAATAATGCTTTAAGAAAATAAGAAAGTCCACAGAAATACTTCAGGAGTTCTTGTTTGTTTGTTCTGTTTGTCTTTGAACTGTCAGGAATACATGCTGTTTATGTAGACAATGGATTTAACTGGCCAACTATCATGTGGTACCAGGAGTCTTTTCACTTTTATTTCTAGACTTCTGAGCAACCTCATCTTTAAAGATTTGGCCGGTCTTTTCAGTTTTTGGTATGTCCCAGTTAACCAAGAGGTGTCCAAGAGCTTGCTTATACCTCAAATATCCAGCCAAATATATCTCTTAGAAGGAAAGAATACTATTCTTGTTTGCAGTCATGTTGTAACTTGGGAAATATTGTTGGTGACCCTAAGTCACCGATACTGAAATTAGCCAGTTATTTCGTCATTATGGTTAGGGGGATGGATCAGGGCAATATTTCAGAGACAGTGGGTTGTGACACACACAGTAGTCATGAAACTGGTCAGGTGTTGGCAAGCTGTTGACAGGTTTGCAAATTATAAAGCAAAGGCAACCTGACTTTTGTACTGATTTTTATTCTTCAAGG
This sequence comes from Lepidothrix coronata, assembly GCF_001604755.1. NCBI lineage: Eukaryota > Metazoa > Chordata > Aves > Passeriformes > Pipridae > Lepidothrix > Lepidothrix coronata. The sequence continues at coordinate 376,991 of NW_016690502.1, read as the reverse complement.
TCAAGCATGCTTTCCAGTCTTCTAAGAAATATTACAGAGATTTGTCACTTTTATAAGTGATAGATGTTTGGGTTTTTTTATAGAGACAATGAGAACTTTTTTTTTTTTGGTGAAAAATACTCACTTAAGGAGTTGGTAGTGGGATCCAAGATACTAATTTTCTCAGTCATAATGATTTAAATTCAAGGTAACAGCAAAAAAGATAATTTCTTAGTCCTTCCTGACTATTTGGTGGCTTATGTTAAATGATTTTATGATCTCTATTTAGCTCCCATACTAGAAAAACACTGCTGCAAACAGAGATGGAGAACTCAGGTATTTGGAGACTAAATGATGCACTTACCCATACATCATTCAGGATATTTGACAGTATGAAATCATATTGGATGGGCAATTTGAGGGACTATGTGCCACATCTGTTTCTACTGTACTTGTTTTCTGAATAATCATAACATTTTTTTCTCTGAAACTGTCAAAATAACTTGCATAAAAGTGTAAAAAAAAACCTGAACAAAAATAATTTAATTCCTCATTGGGAAGCAGTTTTAAAATGTTATCAAGTGTCTTAATAAATTAACTACAGACACAATGACAAGATTAAGTTTCATTAAAATACATTCTGGTTTTAAAAAAGAGGCACTAGGATCTTTTCCCAGTTTCCAAGAGCATTCTCCTAGCATGTTGTTCAAGATAAATGCCTCTTAATTATCATGTACCTTTCACAGTCACTAAGCTTACATTTCCTGTAAAGTAAGTTTTATAAACTTTGAGGTTATATGTTTATATCCTACTTTTTGTTTTAGTTACTTTTCCCCCCTTTAATCAGCAGAAAAAGCAACTTTTTTAAAAAAAAAAAATTAGTTACAGACTTTACAGCTCCCTGCACTGGGGTGGAGTACAGAGTTTATATACCATTTTGGAAATATCTTGAAAAGTAAGTGAGGAAGTAACTTACAAATCTAGGGAATAGACAACTACATTGATCTAGAAGTGCCCTGTGCTTTAGGTGACTTTCAGTCCAGAGGATGGGGAGTGTCTGGAAAAATAGAGAAAAGGAAAAGCATTACTAAGATAGGCATAAATGAGGCTATATGAATCTTATTTAGCAACTGTAGTACTATTCCATGTCATTGTCTTGGAACCAAGATAGCCGCTTTTTTCTTGCTCACATCTCCATCTGTTGGACATATACTTGTCTGAAATTGAAGAGGCACACTGTTTTGAGTTTGGGTTTTTTTAGCTCCTCTTTATTCTTGTGAGATGACGGAGACTGAGTATGGCTTACTGTCACTGCCAGACTTCGCTAACCTTGGAAAGGGGAGCCAGGCTCAGAAATCTCCTCAGTGCTGTTGTTGCATAGCAGCCTCAGAAGGAATGACAAAATTGCTGTTTTACTGCAGTGTCAGTGGGGATCATGACACGGGAAGAACTTAAGAGCAGAGTGCAGTCCTGCAGCAGAGACCGTGTACTCTGTCCTCGGCAGGGGAAGCTGGTAGTTTTTCTGTGCTATAATTAGCCACTGCCAATGAATGCACATTGCGTCACAGGAATTAGTCTTGTAGCATTCTCACCTTTGCCTTCCAAAATGAAGGAAATATCTTTCAATGACAGCTATTACACCAAGGGAGTAAAGTATTAAGGGAATACATATACTTTTAGTTACCTGGTCAAGGATACGCAGTCCTCACTGATCAATGCAGTTTAAAAAGGAATGGTGAGTGGTTTGCTGCTGAGAATATGATGACACATATATAGCTTCTTTTCTCCAGAATTCCCATCATGAGAGCAGCTTGTAGTGTTCTGATAGTGGGTTTATTTCACATCTGTTCATTTAGCAGCGAGTACTTCCTAGATTATGTCAGCTTTGTCCTCTGTAGGTCCTCTAGTGAAGGGGAGGATGTATCTGTTTTCCATCACTGCAGCTTCCTCCCAGGGGACAATCTGGGGATTTTGAAGTCTGGTTTATTGCAACAAACCAGGCAGAACCTGTCACAAATCAATAACATATCTGGTCTCTTATGAGCACATTAGTGAATCCTAAGGATACTTGTTCTGATTTGAGTAAAACTTTGAAATAGCAACTCCCTGGAGGCCAATAAAGTTCCAAATCTATGCGAGTCTGTATGCGACCAGCAATCAGATCAGTCTGGATCCTCCTGAGCAGTACATAGCAGATCAGCTACCTAACGTGGATGGAAAAACTGAATGATTCATGTAATGGTTCAAAATTTAAAACTCATCGCAATATTATATTTACTGTGTACTTTCTTGTGCATCATTAGGGTTACTTGACTGATGATGCTTGCAATAGTTTCATGTCATACAACTTGTTGCTTTCTGTGCTTTAAATAAATGCAGGTTCAACTTTGCATAACCAAGTGGATATTCGTAGTTTCATCTTGTGCTATTTCTGTAACTGTTACTGTAGCTGTAGAAACCACTACTGTGGACCAATGCTAACCACTGCATAAAAAGATGGCTCCAGCTTGGAAAAAATCCATAAAATGTGTAGAAAGTAACTGAACATTACGTGGGGATCTCTGGAAAGTTAGCACTCAATATACCTATTCTTTCTTGAGTTGGGATTTTCTTCAACTTTGTTTTATACCCAGCTCATGGGTAACATTTCCCACTCCCCAGCAGTAGCAGTCAGAAAAAGCAATTAAAATGTTAAACCTGTGGCTGAGAGATCAAAGCATGGCATTTTCCTTGAATAAATAAAAACAGAGTCTACTGCTCTGTTCTCTCATGCACAAAGTTGCCATGTTGAAACTTGATCCAATTCTTAGAAATCTTGCAATTTTTCTTTATATTCTTGTTTCCATTCTTTTCAGAAACTAATTCTCTACAATCTGCAACAATAAATGTTGTTCTAAGCCACAGGGAATTTTAAAATTCAACAATAACATGCTGTTAGTAGGACACTGCACTTACTTAGGCAATCATGATAGCACCTGCTTTCAAAACATAATTCTTACATGGTAAAATTCTTGGGCATTTGTTAGATTAGAAAGTAATACCATGCTCGTTTAGGAGTAATTTTATAATATGAACATTATGCTATCACAAAATTACCCCATTGGTTCTGTTATGAATATGATTTGTTTCCTTATTTTTCTCTGGAACACTTTACCCACCATAAACAAGTAGCTATTTTCAATAAACACCAGCAGAAGCCTCTTAAGGTGCCAAGTCTCAGAGCCAAGTGAAAGCATGTCAATCTCAGCTTTCTTCTGTAGGCATCTAAGCCTCTGGATGTAAAAATACAAAGTGAAAACCTAACCTGCAGGCAATGCAATTGCAACTTGCTTGCAATGTTCTTAAGCATAAAAAAGAGGAAAGTAACTGTATATAAATACATGGTCTTATGTCCAATTTTAAGCCAGTCTCCTTCATTTTTGAGATTCAATTATTTAATAGTTGGATGTTGACAGTGCTGCATAACTAGCTGACAGAGACAGTGCATGAAATGAATCACAGTTCCTACAGCTCTTCTGGGGTGCAATGATTTTGCTTGCTTTTGGGGAAGTGGAGAAGAGAGATCCTTGCATACAGCAGGAACAGCAGCTAATCATACCCCATTGTGAAATGATTCAAATACAAAAGGGGAGATCTGGCTTCCTCTAGATGGAGGCTTGTGTTTGCTGATCACAGGAGCCAGCAATATGGTGGCAGGATAGTTTTTAGTTAGATAGTAGTTTTGCCTGCTGCAGATATTATTCCAGGTGCTCAGTTTGGAAAATGGCAATACCAATTCCAAGAAAATGGTTTTAACAACACAAGATATCCTGTTGATAGAAAAGCTCATTACCATGAAAGAGTGCTGAGCAAATTACTGTGCTACTTAGGCTTCTTTTACAGATGGAAGAATTGTGTGTCTGCTGCCTCAAAACCTTTCATCTTTTATCCTTACTGACGTGTACTTGGTAAAATAAAAGAAATATATATAATTTACAAATGTTCTTTTCCTTTGCAAATCTTAGTGTTCTAGACAGACCAGTAAGTATCATCTCATTTTACAGCAGAATTAGAGGCAGAGGGAAATTAAGCAGATTTTGAAGGGTAGCAAAAGAAGGAACACAACCGGATTCTTTTCAATTATGTTCAGTCTGTTGGACCACCAGCTTGAGGATGCTGAAGGCAACTCTTATTTCTGCTGTGTACTGGACCAATGCAGCAGCCGTGTTGTAGTGACAAGAATAAATTCTGCACCACGAACTTCTCTACAATTGTTATCAAAGCATGCACAGTAGTAAGTTAATTGGGCTGGTTCTTATCTGGGCTATGTTTTGGGAATTCCAAATGTCAAAGACATGAGCTAGCCCTAACTATGCAGCTCTCTTCATGTAAGCTCCATTTTATCTGTAATGTTCTTGCTAGATGAAAATCCCAGGGATAGAGGATACTTAGTGGTGAAATCAGTATGGGTGACCTAGGTTCTGTTCAAGTAACTATAATTGGCTTTTTGTGCTGTTATTTTTATTACTGCAACTCCTATATATCCTCCCAATACCAGAATTTCAGTGGCCAAATTTAGCACGAAGCACATAAGCAGAGGCAACCTCTACTTTTTAACAGTTCACAAACAGAAGCCAAATATGCAGGAATGAATTGTTGCATGTTACTCTCCCCCAAAAAACCTAGAAAATTTTCCGGATACCAAACAGTATTGATATTTGAGTTGAAAAGCATGCTGATAAAATCCTGAAGTAGCAATCTGCCTCTGGAATAAGAATGTCCACATAGGGTGTTAAACACCTATGTGTAACAGAAGGAAGATATCACACCGGCCTACTAAACCTCCTGATGTCGACTGATAATAAGTTCTGACCCCATAATGTGGTCCCTGTGTTACTGTGTAAAACCCTGCTCTTTCCTGCAGGACTGAGCAAGCCTGTAGCTTACATTTTCCACCTTAAATCAAACAGGAAGTCTGCAACCAAATTGCAGGGTGAACATGCATCTCCTGAGCTCCAGTTTAAACTGGACTTCTAAAGAAGATTTTTTGCCTCCCCTTAAGAATCTCATTCTCATTTTTTTTTATAGGCTTCTCATAATCTATGACTCTCAGACTTTCATATGCCAAACGTGTCCATGACTCATGTCAGCTGATACCTCCACGGACAGACAAGGAGCAGCAAGAGCAGTTCCTCTCTGCCACATGTGCAGATTGACTCGCAGTGTGCTGAGTGCAGCACTGATCAAAGGCAGCACAGTGGCATTCAGGATCTTCCCTGAAATGTCAGCGGTGCTCCCAGTATCACAGCTAGCATCCAGAGAAGGCTGGAAGAGCAGAAGAAAGGGGGGAGGAGGAGGGAAGAACAGAGGCTCTCAACTTCAGTGTGAAGTTGTTTGATTCAGAACTAGAGGATTTACCTTATGTACCTTCAGCTTTATGTATTCTTTCCCCAGAAAGTTTCACAAACAAGGTTACATCACAACATCCGATGTGTAATCTTTACAGGAATAACCAAATGTTTTACTCTTTCATTACCCTGTCTAACAGCAGGCATTTGCCTAAACAAGAAGGAATCATCTTAGGATAGCAGACATATTCATTACATGGATAAAATTAGGTGAGGTAGGGAACTTAGATACTGTGAGATCACAGGAATATTCCCACTAGCTAAAGATGATGATTCATCAGGAAATGTTAATGTAGGGTCACAGGTAGAAAAGTAATATTCAGGCCAGAAGCACAAATAAGTTGGATTTGCTTGTCTTAAACCTAGTTTCCAGTATTTGGTTTTGGTAGGGGTTTTTGTTTGTTTGTTTGCTTGCTTTGCTTTAGTTCTCTACGGTGATTTTAACTTTTGGTTAAGATTGTTTGAAACTGATCATTAAAGCAAACTAGTCAAAGAGATCTAGCACTAGGTTCGTACATCCTAGTCAATAAAAGACAAACACGACCGCTGAGTAGTGTCAGCCAAAGACAGAGCAGTGGGTTCATGTGACTCAAGAAATACCTATAATTATTCTTCCATTGTCTTGTGGAACCCTATTACCCTACCCCAAAACTTCTTGAATGCCAATTCTGGGCAAGCAGAAAAAGTGCATTGTTGATATGGACAGATATGATGTGGTTTCAGTACATGGTTTCAGTACACTGAGGGAGGAGAAAGAACTGTGCTTCAGTCAGGAAGGAGACAGGTCTTCTAGGATTGTGCTGCTTCAGCTTTCCTGCTTGTGCTCTGTGCTATATGCTATTAGCACTTGATAGATTCACTCACGGTGGCAGCAAAGCATCTTGAACCAAATGGTGGTGTCATCACCAAGGGATTAACGCTAGAGTATCCAGGTCTGGATGGATTGGCTAAATTGACTCAGAATGGCTGCATAGTTCACGTTATTCCACCTGGCTATACAGGGGGCATTTTCTATGCCAAAAAATGACCAGTCTCCTTTGCATAAAAGTGAAATGAAATGAAATGAAATGAAATCAAATCAAATCAAAGGTGGAGAGAGGACTTGTTCTGTGCAAACTATTGCCAAAGACAAGATGGGTGCATCTCTCCCTGTAGCATTAAACCTCTCAGCGCTCACGCTGTCCTACCTCATCCACAAGAAGAAAAATCTTCAGTCTTTTTACTTCAAAATATCTGTAAGACCTTCAATGTGGAATGCAACCTGAACGCAGCAAGGGTGACGACAGGTAATTAAATACAGCCACGTATTAGCATCATAAGCCACGTATTATTCAAGCCATGCTCCCTTCCCTTCCCTTCCCTTCCCTTCCCTTCCCTTCCCTTCCCTTCCCTTCCCGCCCGCGCGCCCCCTGGCGGCGGGAGCGCTCCCGCCCCCCTCGCCGGTGGCAGCGCCCCCTGGCGGCGCCCGCGTGAAGAACGGGGCCGGCCTCCCGGGCGCGTGCGCGGCACCACCCCTGGGCGCGTGCGCGGCGGGAGCATCCCGTGGCGGCGCGCGGAGGCACATTCCAGACATGGTGCTGGAGACCCTGGCCCGCATCGTCAAGGTCCAGCTGCCCGCCTACCTCAAGCGCCTGCCGCTGCCCGAGAGCGTCGGCGGCTTCATCCGCCTCACAGGTGAACGGGGGGAGCGGGACCCCCTTCCCGCCCCGGCGGCGCGGTCGGTCCTGCCCGGGCTCCGGCTCCCGCCCCTCGCTCCGGGCATCGCGCGCTGTCTCCGTCACGGAACGGGGAACCCCAAACCTTAAATTGTCTCAGCGGCGGAACGACCCGACAGACTGGAGGTTTGGGTGCCCTGGGAGGGAGGTGGGAGCTGTCGGGAAAAAGTGCAGCGATGGAGTGAAATGTTGGCGCTGTGCTTAAAAATTCCTCTCGGCGCCGACACCGGCGAGCCAGAGGCCGTGCGGCTACAGGGAATGGGATTTTAGCTGGAGGCCTGAAACGTGGCCTCGTCCTCTGCTTCACAGGTTGAAGACGGCCTTTGTACCCCGTTCAAACAACAAAAAAAATCTCATTCTGGGAGCCTGCTACACACACAGAGTTAGTGGGTTTGGGTTTTTTTCTTTCGATTTAATATTTTTCGTAAGTATTTTCTGGGTAAGGGAGTGAAAATACCAGTTCGTTGATCGTAGCCCTGTCACAGCGAACAAGAAAGAAAACTGAATACTGGCGAGTGTTCTGGGTGTTCAGCGCTCTCCAGTGCTCTGCAAACTGTGGCTCCCGGAGCCCAGGCTCGGCTGCAGTAATGCAGGCAGGACCTCAGGCAGTGTCAAGTGACAGGATTAGTTCGGTGGTAATAAATAAGAGGAATGCTCTCAACAGAAACTCACTGGAAGTAGAAAAAGTTTTCAAAGGGCAGAGTCAACCTTGTATCTTGCAGCACTAAGGTATCTGTGACTATAATAGTGATGGAAAATTGTTAAATTTAGAACGGGCACAATTTATTTAAAGCCAGGTTTGAGTACTTTTTTTTCCCCAGCATGTTTATGCTGCTTGTAAACTGTAAATCCCATTATCTTTCTCAGGACAAGCAAACCTCTTTTGAATGAACAGTTCTTCTTTTTCTACCACTACTTTTTCATTTGAAAAACTGTTAATTATATTTACCAAATAGAGAAATTCAGCTCCTACAAAGATGGGAGGAAGGGGATAAAATAAGCTACAGAACAACGCAGATTTACCTATTCCTAGCATTTGTCAGTTTTCTACTTAAGTCATTGCCCTTTTAACTGCAAGTTGTTAAGCTTGGTAATACTTTTGTTTCTTATTGCTTCACTTTTCCAAACATGTATTTCTGTAGCAGCATTATTTGTGCAGTCTGTATTTATTCACAATACATAGTAGTAATACAATTTATTCTGAAAACCTCTGAGAAAACATTCTGAAAACCGGTCAGGACTTGTTTGTTTGTTTGTTTGTTTTTCATAGAGTGATCAGTGGGGGAGAATGTTCTGCTGTCATATTATTTACCCCACTGACAGGTACTTTCTTGAATTTGGAGGGAGGGCAAGAAGCAAACAACTGATACCTTAAGTGGAGATGAAACATGGGAAATGTCAGTCCCAAAAATACTAAACAAGGGTAAAAGAAGGACCAAGTCAGAAATTGCTTTGAGAACTGGTAGTAGTTAATGAGCATACCTGAAAAATTTCCTTGCTTCAGTGATTTTTTTTTTGACTGGACTCTAAAAACGGGAAATGAAGGTATAATTAAAACTACATAGCTATAGAAATAACATTTTTACAATTTTTCTTTTTTTTTTTAACAGTAAGCTAGAATAGTATCTGCTGTCATGCTTATACATCTTATACATGCTTATACATCTCTTAGGGTGGATGTGAATGAAAATGGAAGAAAAAAAAGCAAAACTGTACAAGGTGCTTAAAGTAATGACACAGGGTAAACGCAACATAGTGAGACTTTCGAAAAGGAAATCGTAGGACACCTCATCCTAGGCACCTAAATTAAAAAAATATCATCTCTTAGTGCTTAAAGGTTATTGAAAGTCATTCAAACGTCATTGCTCATTGAAGAGTCTTGTGCTTACATGCACTCAGAGCTGCTGTCAGTCTTAAGTTTCACGTGAGAAAATGATTGCTTCAGCAAATGCTGCCTCTTCTCTTTGCTGTCCTGTCCTAAAGTCATAAGTATCTAAGAGCAGGGGATTCCCAATCCCGGGGTTATTTTGCAGTGAATTACCAATAGTGAAAGACTGTTAGACAATAGAGAAGATTAGATTAATGTTCTCTTTTGTGTTTACTACTACTACAAATTACAGAGTATATTCTTTGGCAAATGGCATATCAAAAATTTCAAGCATTTTTCTTTGCTTCTTTTTGGAAAGTGAGAAATAATATAGATGTAAAAACATTTAAAGTGCATTAGTATTTGTCCTTTCGTGGCATCTCTAGGGACCAGCAGTATAAAACACTTGCTAGCATAGACCTTGTTTGCAAAGGCAGGTCAGATCCTAGATTTGGAACAGTGCAGTCCTTTGCTTGTTAGCTCTTTTATTGCTTCTATAAACTTTCATTATCTGCCAGGCAGATGCAACCTCAGTTCCTGTAGCACATCAGTTGTAGAAACAACAAACCAAAACTATAAGGAGCACCTTTTTTTTGTGGATGTATGTTATAGTGTGCTGATTAAAAATCTTGTCACTTATTGTTTGTTGTGACCTTACCAAAACAGAATGAAAAACTGCTTGCTCAAAGAGAAAGACTGTTAACATCTAATGCATAACTCCTGAAGGTAAATGCAATGAAGGAGGAAGGAAAGAATGTTTGACCTTGGGTTTGAAAGTGGATATCTAAGTTATCATGCTGCTGCTGTTCAGAGACCTCTTTCAGTGTTCTGTCATAGCTGCTTTAGCCTTCCCTTCTCAAGTTCAGTCAAATGAACAGTGTTGTCTCATGCTAGCATTGCTTTTCATCTTTGAAGATGTCACTAAAATGGTAATGGTACAAACATTCACCTCAGAAGAGCAAACAACTGAACAGTTAGCATACATCTGCTTATTAGTTCCGAGGAAAATGTAATTAGTAAGTAATTTTAATTTGCCTGAAGAATTTAATTGCTTTAGAGAATTTACAATAACAGTTCAAATCTTCATTTTGTCTAGTAGCTGATACTTGTTAAGATTTTGGTTTGCATTTGAGCTGTTACTGTAAGAGACTGGTCTTGGGTCTGCATAGGATCATTTCCACTGAAATCAGCTGAAACATAAATCAGAGTGAAAATATCAAAGGAGTAGTTGATGGAAGACAAGCAGGGAACACCTGCTTTGATTTGACTCTTAGTGTCTGGCCTGTCCCTTTCAGCTCACAATGTGTTTCTTATGTTGTTGGACTTGTTACTGTTGGACTAAAAATTACAACAACCTCTCCTCGAAAATGTAACTGTGGCCTATGGTCCATGGCCTCAGCTTCTTGGAATTCTCTGGTCTCTGATACTTTCCAGAACTTTTCTTTGGGATCAGTCTCTGCCTAACACAAGTTAGAAGACTAACCTCTTCGATATACTACTCTTCATTTCTGTCTCCAAAGGCTGTCTCTTCCCATGCAGCAGAACTGATAAAGGATCTCCAGAATCAATGTAATTGCTGAATTTTGAGTTGTCAGCTGTGAAAATAAACAGTCTTGTGAATTGCCTTACATCTGCTTCAGAAAGGTATGAATGGCTTCAAAAACACAGAGCAGCTTACAGTTGTAGGAAGGCATAATTGCATTAGTTTGGGTGAAGCTTTTCTCTCACTGCTGCCCACCCAGCCCAAAGGTCTCTTACTTTTTTTACTTTGTCACAGTATCTTGTACCTCTTGCCCTAGAAGCATGATGATGTTGATTTTTCAGTTTAAACACATGAACTTCTAGTAGTCTTTTAGCAATAACAAGTCTCTTTATGATTAGTGTACACATTGGTGTAACTGGGGGCTTTCCAGAGACTCCCAGATTAGAAATAAGCAAAGAAATCATTGGCTAGTGGGGACAACTATTTATCAGTAGTTAGCATGGTAAAAATGTTAAATAATAACTATTATAAATAATATCCTTGTACTTCCTATCCATGTTTGTTTCTAATTTCCCTTCTCAGAGGTTACAGCTATCACGTTCCTGTTTCATTTGGATGAACCCATCTGGTTATGAGTCTCCCATGACTCCTGATTTTGATGTTGTATCAAGGAGTTTTGAGCTATATTGAGATCATAGAACCATTAAAACTGGAAAAGACCTCTAAGATCATTGAGTCTGAGATCACTGAGTCCAACCTTTAACTCAGCACTTCCATATTCACTGCTAAACCATACCCCTAAACCAAAGTGCCTTGAGAACATTTCTAGGGATGAGGAGTCCACCACTTCCCTCAGCAGCCTGTTTCAATGTCTGACCACATTTTCAGTGAAGAAATGTTTCCTAATATTCAATCTAAACCTCCCCCAGCACAACATGAGGCCATTTTCACCCATCCTGTCACTTGTTACCTGGGAGAAGAGGCCGATCTCCACGTGGGTACAACCTCCTTTCAGGCAGCCGTAGAGTGCGATAAGGTCACCCCTGAGCCTCATCTTCCCCAGGCTAAACACCCCTGGCTCCCTCAGATGCTCCTCATCACACTTGTGCTCCATTGCCCTTCTCTGGACTCACTGCAGACCTCAGTGTCTTTGTTGTAGTGAGGGACCCAAAACTTCAGTGAAGTGATTACTGAAAGTTCTTGCAGTGCCTTTAGGATTTTTGCAGCTATAATGCATTTCCAGATAAATGCACTAAGTGTGGCTGTAATGTCAAAGGCTATAGAAAACGCAAAGAACTTAAAATTAGTCCCACAAAGTGTTTTCATCACATGGTGCACTTCCAGAAAAATCAATTTCTTAAGAAAAATCCACTGTATTCCAACTGGAAAAGTATTAGCATAAGTGTGTGCTCTATTAGTTTAAATAAAATCAAGCTATACACAATAATGTATTTTCTGAGAGCTACAACCCACCTAGCATCCTTAGCTTGCTCTATTGCATTTTCTCATGCATCTTAATTTCAAAAAACAAACTGCAAAACAAAATTTTGCTATGTTCTGATCCTAAATAATTTAGAAGAGTAACTTGATTACAGTGTTGTATTACAAAGTGCTTATGCAGCTGTTTGTGCTCCAGCTTATTATACTTCTTTCTTTTGCTTTTTTTAAAGTATTTTTAAACTCTCTTCTGTGTGAGTGTTTAGATTTAATATATTCTCCAGAAATTCAGAAAAATGCTATCAACCTTTATTTCACCATGATATTTAAATTACACTGGAGTATTGTCACAGCATGTTTTGCTGGAAAAGTGGATCCACCTTCAATATATGTAGATCATATGCAAAGTATTGATGAATTTCTTAAAAAGTTCAGTAAGTCTTCTCTCACCAGTATACCTAGAAGATTTATAATTATATAGCAAGGCAGCCAAGCCTGCAGTGGATACTTGTATCTTTTACCTGTACTTAAAAAGAGTTTCCTTACTGTGGTTAAAAGTAATTTCCTGCGACTTGAGTTACTGATTTCAAGTCTCTTTCTCTGAGTTGTAGAAACTTTTGCAGATCCCTGAGGAGAGGTCTGAAAAATAAATCCAAAAAGATCGGTAAAGGTTTTGCTAGTGTTTGCCTAATAATCTGTGTAATTTCTACCAACAGTTTGTAAATAAACTTGGAACAAAAAAAATGATAAAAACTTCCAAGAACGGCAAACCCTGAAATTAGCAAATAAAAATTCAATTACAAAATGTATTGAATCATTTTTCCTTTACAGAATGTTAAGATATCTGCACTGAATATACTTACCACATGCAGTCATACCCAATTTGCTAGTACAAGTGCTGGTTTACTGCAGGAGAGCAGAACCCCTGTAATTTTAGGGTTCCCCATTCCAGTAAATCTTTTATTTATTTTTGATTTATTCTCTTCCACTGAATCATCTTCTAGAGTCTTAAAATTTAGATGAAGTTCTAGGAGTCAGATTTTTACTTTGCCTCTTGTAAACCCCAGGATTTGATCTGTCTCTTCTTTCTTCCGAAGATTTACCCATGGAGTCTTGCTTGCCCTCAGAGCCTTGCTGACTGAGCATCTCCATTCCCTACCCTCAGCCTAAGCCATTTTAAAAGTAGCTGACACTGCACTAAACTTAAGTGCCAGTCTAAATCCCACCTGTCTTTAGTTTCAGAATGGCTGCGATTGTTGCCTTTCCTGGGCGTGCTGGCCCTGCTTGGTTACCTTGCTGTTCGTCCCTTCCTCCCCAAGAAGAAGCAGCAGAAGGATAGCTTGATTAACCTTAAGATCCAGAAGGAAAATCCCAAAGTAGTGAATGAAATAAACATCGAAGATCTGTGCCTCACTAAAGCTTACTGCAGGTGTTGGCGTTCTAAGACGGTAAGACATTGTGCTACTGTAGGATTAGAGATTGAAACTCGCATGTTTTTATCAGTGCTTTGGTGGTGAATGTTGACCTGTTGCTTTTCTCTGGAGGTGGGACATGTTCCTGAGTTTTGCAGAATGGCACAGTTCTTATTTTTTCTCCACATACACCTATCTACATGCAGAAAGAAACTGTAGAAACTTGAAAGAAATGCAGTAGGGCTTTTCTAGAAACATTTAGAGTGACCACGTGTGAGCAGAATAAAACCAACCAGGCTTTGTTTACTATTTTGAAATACATTGCAAATAATTAGAAGATAACTACTCTTATTTTGCAAAAAAACAATGCTTAGAAAGTTGTTCATATTAGAGTGAAAGTAAGACTGGGCCAGTGTTGGTGAGAGAGAGCATATCCCCATCAGGTCCAGAGCAGTCAATGACTGGTTTGGATAGTCTATCCCTGAAATCAACCAGATGTTAAATAAGCATTTTTCATCTAGCCTCAGTTTGAATTTCCTGATTCAATTTTGAATGTCCTGACTGCACTCTGGTTTTGTCCTCTCCGGACTGAATGCTTTCCCGTTTTAACAACAACAAAAAAATCTGCCCTGAACTGAAGAACCTTGCTCAACTATTCTCACTTTGGACTAATCACTTCAGCCAAGTATTTAAATTTTTCTTAAAAAAGTACTTTCTGGTTGCAAATGATTAAATCTATTCAGACCACTTCCAAAATAAATTTTAAACCATTTGTAGCTGTGATGGTTGCTCTGCTTGCTGTTCTGTCATGGAAAAGGGTTCATCCCTAACTTTGCGTCTAAGAACAGCTATTTTAGGACCTCACAAATCTAGTGACCTATTAACAGTGTTTGTTTTCCGTAGTATCACGTGTCCTCTGTCTGATAGGAGACAGAGAGTTTGATATTGAAACAGGACATAATAGGAGGAACTAGCAACATTATCAAAGTGCTCTTGGTATAGGAAGAAGTACAAAAATCACCTTGCAATTGCTGTACAGTTACTTTAATTTCTCATGTCTGTTTTCTTTCAGTTCCCTGTCTGTGATGGCTCCCACAACAAGCACAATGAATTAACAGGAGATAATGTAGGTCCACTAATACTCAAGAAGAAAGAAGTATAGCAGATGTTTAATCCCTTAGATCCTGACTGATAATAAGTCTTTTTATACCATTGTAGTTGCAAGGGGCAGCATTTATTATGTGATTGGTATGATTTAGTTTAATGAGTGCTGTAGATTTCTTTATGGAATAAACTACATTTAGACAGTGCTGAATTTGTCACTGTTTCAATACCTTATTCTGAAAAGAATTTTGTCTGCTTTGTAAAACTGTAAAGTACCTATCTCTGTAAATAAGTCGTTTATTTCAACAATAAATTGACTTTCTACAACTAAGCCTTTTTTGTATGAACATGCAGTTATAAAACTGTCACTATTTCAAGTGACAGAAGTGCACTTTTCTGTTTGATTTTGTTCTGCTGAAAAGCCATGTTTTATTTTGCTTTTCAGCAACAAATCTGAGTGCAGTGCAGTGGGGGAGAAAAAAGATACCCAATTCATTGTTTGTGAATGTATATTCAGGCAGGCAGCATAGCAGTGTTAAGTTATGGTAACTGAAGGTCTGGCCTGTGCAGACTGCCTGCGTGGGCAGTTTGTTAGTCTTATGCAAAGTAGCCCAGCTCTGACAAACCCCAGACAAACAGCTGGAGAGTTTCCTACAGCATCCTAGGTGGAGTGCTGCAGTTCCAGACTGTATAAAAACTAAACTACTGAGCAGGTCAGCCACAAACATTATCCCTTTGTTTCAGGCCCCTGTGCTGATTGTTCATGAGCTCTTGGGAGGAAACACCAATTTGCTTCATGCAAGTTCACTTGCGCTGTAGTTGCTACTTTTTGTAATGGGAACTCTCATGGGATGAATGGGTTAAATGACAGAACTATGGATGCAGAGCTGAGCTGTTCCCCATTCAGAATTATTATTTAGGCAAGTCAGAACTTTGCTGTGATGTGGCTTAATTTCAGATGCAGGTAAATAATTGCTACTTACCTAACTGCTAGACTTCTAATTATTCTAAAGTGCTTTATTCTCCCATGAAAGACTGTATCCATCAGTTTAAAAACAAAAATCTGATACATGCTACAGTTTTAGACAGTTGTACTGAGGCAGATTTCAGCCATTCCTTAACAGCATTTCATTTGACCCATTGTTAGGCAGATGGGAAGCCCCAGAGCTGTTGCCAAAGCTGATCACCACAGTGCTGTAGCAGAAAGCAAGTCAGAAAGCTGTTCTCACATAAGGGCTCTTGCAACAGCAGCAGAACTAAGGTAGATCATTCCTCCTCTTTTTGTAACTGTTGTAGTTCCAGGTACCAAAACCTCTTGCCTTGCAACAAAAGATGGCAGATTAGAATGTGATTATGTGTTCAATGCCTGCTTTTACAGAGTTTGTAACAGAACCATGGTATAACCTCTTATGTATTAATGCTTCATGGTGGTCTTACTTCAACGGATAAGCAAAGCATAAACGTATTAGTATATAACATTGAAAATCGATAAAAATGTGTAATATTAAGTGTCTTATACTCAGTCTTCACTTAGAGAGGTATATTGAACACCAAGCCCCAATTCTTGGGTTTGGTGAAGAAGTTATTGTGAAATGCAAAAGCCTGTCTTTAGATTTCTTTTTTCAGGCTCTGAAATCCACAGCCCATTGCAGCAGGCTGTTATTATATAAAGCCCTGCATGTACTTCCATCTTTTATCAGGATACTTTTGTATTCAAATAATTTGGTTTCCTCTGAAATCAAAACCAAACCAGTTAAACTAAGACAGACCTTGCTGAATTAAGTAATACAGCAAAATTGCTTTTGTTTCTCCCAAAAAGCTCCTCTAAAAGCAGAACGACAGTGTAAGGTTTAACCTCTTTACTCCATCTTTAATACAGCTCGATTGTGAAATAATTTTTTTCCCTGCCTGCTCTTAGAAGAGATTGCTGTTAAACTATCTACAAATGTGGCTATGGAATAAACAGGAGTTTGTTTTTTTGTGCTTATGTCTGTAATGGAATGGAACACATTTGTAGTGTTGCAAAAGCAGCACTCAGTTACAGTGCCTTTGTAGAAGGGATGTTTTAGTAATTTCCACAAGATAATAATATAACGACAATCACAAGCAAGATAAATCACCATTTCCTTGCATTTCAAAATCTGTCAAGGTAATACTGTCTCATGGACACAGAAATTTCTGTAGAAAATCTCAAAGAATTTACTAATCAGTTCAAATCATCTACCTGAAGTCTACAGAGATAGATAGCTAAGAGCTGAAGGGCCTGCAGCGCCCTGTATTTCACCAGCAATAGAGCGAGTTGAACCAATTACCTGACTTTTCTAACCTAATTTGGAAGCTCCACACAGAGGGATAAATTTGCCTTGAAGGCTAATAAAGAGCAGAACTGAGGTAGTGGACTTGAGAACTGAGGTCTTCACAGTCTCAATAAAAAATCAGGAGAAACTGTAATTGGCATATTGTGACATATCTTTTTACTCTGCTAGAACAGTAATGTTTACCTTTCTTTTGATTATAATTTGAACAATAGTTAGATTAGGCTACAAATAAACTTGCAAGTTTAGAGAAAGGTGTTTGACTTGTGGCAACTACTAGACAAAGTAAATGTAATTGAAATGCAGCTGACCCAAAATTTGATCTCTTTCACTCTGTTTATTACAAAAATGCAGAAACTTATCATTCATTGTTTTTTGGCTGTATTACACCATGACTGTTAATTTCAGGCTTCAGTCTAAATTCCTTAAAAAACTGGCTGAAAAAGAGAGAGTAAGCAGTGATTATAATTACATTATCACTGCATCCCCTGGCCTGTGCAATTCCCTGCTTCCAGATGGCCAATTTCTGTCTTTTCCCACATGCTGCCTACTGTAACTCTGCCCAATGCTGGCTGCCAGGAATGCTGTCAGACCTTCTGCTGCAGAGGTTCTTCTGAACCTTCTGGAACGGCACGTTCAGTACTCTCCCGCGCTATGCCTACGATTGTGTCTGCATGAGAGCGGGATTCCTCTGGTTATCAGTTACTGCACATTGTGCTCTAATTTTATTTCCCGCAAATAAGAGACTGGCATGGCATAAAGATTCTCTTGGCTTGAATTTATGCATTATTCATTAATGATTTCCCTGGCGTTTTGTTAAAAGGGAGGTGGTCTTGAATTTTACGATTCACCCACATAAAAAGATAAAAAGTGAAATCGTATCTCTCAAAGTTAACAGCTATTTAAAATCGGCTGAAATTGTCATGATACTTATTAAAAAACACAGTGTTATATGTTCGTAGTCCTCATATAAGATTTCTTTTCATGACGAGATGCATTTTTTTCTTTTCTGGAAGGTAAGGAGAGGAGCGTTACAATGCTTTAACGCTTTTAGTTTTAGATCTGCAGGTCTATGTAATAGCTTCAACCTGAATCTTTCTGAAGATTTAATAAAAGCTGGGGGAAAGGAGCCTTGTGAGAAATATCCACATAAGGTAGCAAAGAAAGAAAAATGCATTCAGTTTCATATAGATTAGCAAAAAGATGACACTTTTCAGTGGTATAGCTATTCAGGAACTCAGAATGGTGGAAGTGATCTAATGAATAAATTGAGAGTGCATTGAGGTTAAGGGGGCATGGTAAATCTGATTTATGAGATGCTGTTATGGTGGTAAGGTTATCATGAAAAAGGCTCTTTGTCAGAGGTTTGCTTGCATACTTAAGGTTGTGTCCAAATTTAAAGGGCTGTAATCCTTACAACATCACACTTCTGTTATCGACCAGATTCCAAATTTGGCAGAGTGATCTCAGTGGGAGGAGTCAGCTTTTTATAAAACTTTATGAAAAAGTGAACTCCTCAAAGTTTTACTCAAGTGGAATTATTTTACAGACAGTCTGAACTGAACACTGTATTCCCTCACCTTGTCAGTTAGGTTTATAGACAATACAATTTCAAAATACAATAACCTCCTGTTAAAACCACCCCTATTTAAGGAGCAGAGTGCCTTCCCTTAGCTATGCAAAGTAGGCAGGACAGGCACAGAAGTCAAGGGATGACACAATAACCACCAAGCACAGCACCCTTAACCATTCATTGGTGCACAGTTTGAAAGCATCTTTTCAAGTCAGGAGACAAACATGAACTGAACTAAAGATGGTACATTCCCAAGGAAGCAGAGAGAACAGCAGTGTGTATAGTAAAAAAATACCAGTGTACTTGACAACTGTTAGAGAAAAACTTGCCAAAGAATTTCCTCGTATTTTTATCACTGTGCTGGAATTGCAGGCTATGAACCTTAAACATTCTCAGGAAGCTTTCTTTCTGCCTTGGAGAGGAAGGCATATACAAAGGAACATATATTGATCAGTAATCAATCGGTATACAGAGGCATGTGCGACACTCTGCAAACAGTACAGTTTCAATATTAAAAGTACTGAAGTAGTTAAATGCATTTTTGTACATTTTTTGTTTTGCATATTAAAAATGTAAAAGTTAAAATAGAATTGGTTAGTTCTTACTAGTGCCAAAATCTAGACACATCAAATATATTCTATAGAGTATTCTGTAAAATGAATTCAGAGAACTGTAGTGTAGAAATCTGCTGGGGAGTGTCGTCCCCCTCAATTACAGGCACAATACAGCATCCTTTCTAAAAAACAACAAAATAACTTCTAGTTTCTGAGGGATGCTGTACTGACTCCATGCCCCAGAATGGATCTGGGAACAACTTACTTGGAGCTCGTTACTTGTAAAAAACGTAGCGGAGGAAGGTAGATTTGCTGGTATCTGTCAAGTGATAGCAAAGCTAAAGGCAAGACCAGGATTTTGATCAACAGAGGAAGTTACTCCTGGCTTTAGGACAGTAAAGGAGAAGAGAGAGGGAACTCTACTGGGAATGGGAAAATCAAATGTGAACTATAATGCAACTGATTGTGCAGAAGGCATTTAATTTAAATAAAATGAAGAAAACTGCATTTGACCTTTTTGCTTCCCCTGCTGAAATATTTTAGCAAGGTATTTGACACGAGTGTTGCCAATCATTACCATGATCCACAGCCACACACATCTTGTGTTTCTGGAAAGACCCACAGGATCTGTGTGTACATGCAGAGGGTGCTAAGTGCTGTGTCCTAAGCACTGCTTACTCATGACACCTGCCTTCCCCCAGCAGCCTTCCTGAAAGTAGGTGAGAATGAGGCTCCTTTTGCTTTGTATCATCCCGCTCTGCGCTGCCATTTTCAAAACTGTTCATTTAAATTATATTAGTTTTCTGCATCAGTCAGGAGCAAAAAATGCCCTGGCAAATCTGAGAGCCCTCCAGTGTCCATTGTCAATCCATCCAGCCACCTCTTGGAAAAATGACCACTAACCGGCTATATTTTTAGCAAATACCTGGTTTCCTTTGCTGCAGTTATCCAAATGCAGATGTGAGAAGGACCCAGTCATAGCATTTTCTCAGCCAGATGGGTATTAGGACAAAGCAACAGGAGATCCTGGCTGGCCCATGAATCTTGATTTGAGGAGAAGTCTACTGCTACTGCTGAGTTCTCCAGAAGGAGCTGAGGCCTTGCCCCGTCAGCAAACCCTACCTGTGAAGAGCTCTCCCATTGTGGCCAGCACCAGAACACAGCCACTCAGTGGCCAAAGAGCTGGCTTTCCCTCCCTTCACATTGTGTGTGAAGGCTGAGGTACACAGGTGAAGGAGCAGCCTTCCCAGTCCTGTACAACCCTTTCACATTTCTTATAACCTCCCCACAACCCTCATCCCATTTTCAAAGTCTGTCCTTTTTTCTACCAGCACCAACACCTCTATTACCACAGTCTGTGAGGGCCCCAACTGTCTCTTTTAGCACAGGATTATCACTTGCTGTTTCTTGCAATGACCAGAGCTGACAATCCCCCGAAGGCACAAAGGAGTGCATCAGCTGTGAAAAAGAACAGCAGTAGGAAAAGGCAAGTTTTAGAAACAGAAACGAGGAAGGAGAGGAAATCACCAGCTCTTGGCAGGACTTGTTCAGTATGTGTCAGCAGTCTCTTATTTGGAAGTTGCTTTCTTTGAGTTATTGAACCTGTAATTTCACAGCCCAGTTTCAACCATCAAGAGGTTATTCACATTACTCTCCATTTTCTTCTGTTTATATTCCACCTCATGACTCCACTCCATGCCTGAACAATTCTGACTCTCTCCCTGGCCTCACCACCCACACATTTTGAGTAACTGTTGACTGCTAACTTCTGACTCACTGCCTGGTCAGCCTGTTCACTCTGTGTTCAGCTATTTCATCTCAAGGCACTATCCACACATAAAAATATTTTATAGAACTCCACCAGGGCTGCTTTAAAAATAGCAGATGTAACTGATACTTGTTTTAGTTTCCTCCAGCGAGATTAGAGACATGCCATGTTTACTCAACAAATGTGTAAGGGTTGAAGGACCATATTCCAGTAGATGTCTGTCTCACGAAGGTTCACAGGCCTCTGCTTCTTCTCTGGCCTCAGCACCTTCCTCATCCTCCTTGCTATTTGTCTGAGCCTTCTGCAAAAGTCTGGGCCCTGCCAAGCCAATAACCAGGGCTCCAATTGGAGCAGTAATCAAGATAGCCAAGAAAGCTACTGTCAGTACATCCATTCCATACGTTTCCAGTTGCTCATCTTGATGTCTTCTCGCTGTATCCAGGGCAAGAGAACCTATTGCAGCCTGCAGGGAAGAAAACATTGCTGAGATGGAAAAAATAACCTTTAGCACTGAAAGAGGAAAAAAAGAGACCAATCATCAGTCAACATTTCACGTAACTTTGACATATTTAGTACATTCAACCCATTAGTTTCTAGGCAGTACATAGAAAAGTAAATATATTACACCTATGAGTACAATTTCCACTTGGCTACATTTTGAATTCCCTAAGCTGATGAGTTTATCTGGGTGGTTTACCCCTGTGAAGAACATTGCTTAGCTGCTATCTAATCCACATCTGGGGAACGTGTGATTAATGAAATGGGTCAGTATATTGCATATTGCAGCTGTTGAAATGCCACCCTTTGAGAATGCATCCCAACAGTAGTCAACTAGTAGTGGCTTCTTAAAATTTGTTCACTAATCTTGCAATAATCCTTGCTTGTTTTGATTATTAACTTTTGCTTGCAAGTAATCATGCTATTGAGGCAAAGTCTAAATGACTTAATGATCACTGAAATAAAGGAGCAGGAATGCAGCCAGCCTGAGGCATCTCTAGTAATACGGCTCTCGCAGACTGCGCCCTACCAGAATGACCACAAACTGATACCTATTCTGAGTCTCTGATGTGACTGTCCCTGCAGACATTTCATGTGTGAGAGGGAAACGCTTCTGCC
Organism: Lepidothrix coronata; assembly: GCF_001604755.1. Lineage (NCBI taxonomy): Eukaryota > Metazoa > Chordata > Aves > Passeriformes > Pipridae > Lepidothrix > Lepidothrix coronata. The sequence continues at coordinate 355,281 of NW_016690502.1, read as the reverse complement.
TATTTTTGAGAGTTCTCATAATCTTTATGTAGAGGCACAATAATCTGCAATGGCTGGGAAATAGTTTAACTTCCTATGACTTATCTACCCTTCACTGTCATTATTAAGAGTACAATCCAGGATGCAAGCAAAACACCATCACATAGAAGGTTCTCCATGTACTTTTCAAGCAGACTTAGGGTGGTTTAGAATATGAACTGTCAATATACTACACTCTGGTGTCACTGAGCCTGAACATTTCCCTGTTTACTGCTGTGCTAGTTACAGGGAACTTTGCTAAGGACAATAGATTTAGGCTGGAATGAAAGTGATGTTGGACTGCTTACCTGGACAGTGGCTTTGGGCATCCATGCCAGTGAGACAAATATTTTCTCCTTGAAATTAAACCCAGCGAAAGACACCATGAGGAACGTTGTTATGATTCGCACAACTAGGGCAATGCCTAATATAGCAACACAGAACCCTGCAACAAAGACAAACACTTCTGAGTACTTTTGTGCATAGGTGCCTGAGGGGAGTAAGGCTCCTAAAACTGTAGCTTTACAGTGGGGGTGGATTTTGGGTTTTTTTTGGGTCAGTCATAGTCTGCTTTGCTTTAGATTTCTGTTTAGAGAATCTTTTGAAGGCAGTAATGAAAGCTGGATAATTTGTGAATGATCTTACCAACAGTTTCAGGCCTAAGAGATGTAACAGATACTTCTGCTCCAATTAAACCAAAAAGAAAAGGTTGGAAGATATTCCATGCAACTGCCACAATTTTTTCTACGTCCCTCTGGAATGAAAACAAAACCGATCTGTAAATTCAGAAAAGACAGCCAAGTAGACACAACATTTAATTAATCATAGAACAAAGTGAAAATGTATGTTAAGATGTCCAGAATTGCTCCTCCTTTTTTGAGATAATACTAAAAGATTCAAAATCAGTTGCACACCTTTCGAAGGTCAGACTGTGTCTAGCTCTGCTAATAAATAAATGTTTGATATCTCAAGAAGAGAAATAATCACTGGTGTTTGAACAGTAACAGAGCAGTTTTCAGAGAGGAGGAAAATAAAGCATTGTTGATTTTCAGTATTTAGGAAGATGTAACTTCAGCAGCTTTGGCATGAAGTTTCTGAGCCCTTGGAAACTGGCATGCTTAAACATGTTCTTCTGTTTGTATCTGAGTGCAGTCAGACTCTCAAAAGTTTCAGCCATGATCTAGCTCTGCTCGTGCTGCACTCAGTCAGAGGCCTCTCTCCATGTCAGCAGGGGCAAAGTTACAGAATCACAGAATATGCTGAGTTGGAAGGGACCCCCAGGGATCACCGAGTCCAACTCCTGGCCCTGCACAGGACCATCCCCGAGAGTCACACCATGTGCCTCAGAGTATTAGGCTGAGCAAGTCTGAAATCACATACCAATAACAAGTGCTGAACTTTCCGGTGCAATATACTGTATAAAGGCAAAACCATCTTTTCTCCTTGTGTTTGAACTTTACACCTAACAATTTTCCTTAAACAACTGCTGCCAGGATAAACAGAAATCTTCCACTTATAGGAAAAGGTACACATAGCATGTTGAATAGCACTCCTCTTTTAATTGTGTTCTACAATAGCAAATGAACCTTCAGGCTGGAGTGTGTGGAAAATATAAGTGCTGTGCTTTGTCACTTAATAATCAATCCAAGGCCTAGAGATGTCCCATCCTTGGTGTTCTCTCTGGGACTGATTCTGCAACACCTCTTGCTCTTCAGTCAATGGAATGGTAGGTTATTGTAATACAAAAACTTCTGTAACCTTAGAGAGATTCAGGTGGAAATATACAGACTTCTAAACATTATTTGCCTCATTTCTCCTTGTTTTCTCACCCTTCTAATTTTTAGCAAAAAAAAAAAAAAATCCTCTATAGATTTCAGCCTGTTTACTACCCGTTTTACTGTTCCAGCAATAGGTACAATGTTCATTGTTCTCTGTGAACAGTGTCTGCCAAGTGACTTCCACTATGGACAGTGGGAGGCAGTGGCCTTTGAGAAGCTCAGCAGGGAGCTTCTGGATAATATACTGAGTATACAGTATGCAGACATCTCTGGCTGTATCTGCTGAAAAAGACCTAAGGCATTTGACATCAATATACTTAAGGCCAAGAAGCTTCATTCACAGATCAAAAGAAGTTTAACTAAACCTTTATAGATGGCATACACTCTTTTAAGGTCCTTCTTCTGAAATGAGCTTTTAAAATAGAGAACTTTATTAGTTGCAATGTCCTTAACTAGTTCAGTCCCAAGAAGAGTTTTTCATCCTTTAAAATTGGACAATCATAGCTTCTCTTTCACTGTTTTAACAAACCTTGAGATCTTAGTAAAGTCAGGGTCTAGATCAGGATAATAACATGGACTCTGCTCTATCTGATCCCCTTTCCTTTCTTTTTTCCTACTGCATGTTGCAAAGCTACAGCTGTAGAAAGATGCCCTCAAAACATTACATGTAAGATGGTATCAAGCAAAAGAGGCAGTGAGACATACCAAGGTACAGAAATGCAGTGGGGCAGCAACAGTAAGAGGAAGTAGGCTTAGCAGCTAAGAGAAGGTGACTAGAAAGCAGTCTTTTGTATGGTTTTTGTATGGCCTTATATCACCAGTTATTGTGTACACCCTGCTCTCTAAGTTATCCAAATTACACTGGCTGGGATTTAGCAAAGATGAGAGAATGGTTAATTACTGTTTTTCATTTCATCCCCCAAACCCACAGAGAACAAAACCTCAGGGTATTCAGGCCATATGCACAACTATATTTTGGACACCTGTTTGTAAATTTTACCATAAAGTGACTGTGTAAGGTTACAGACACTCACAGAGCTGGGGCATAAAGCTTTTGATTCCTAGTCAAGTGCCTTCACTACTAGGTCTCCTTTACATAGCTTAAGATGTCTAAGAAAAGCTTGTGAGCATTTCTCTGTCAGTAGGCCAGGCTCTGTATCAATATCTACTCACATACCAGGTAACTCTCTGTCATGGTAAAGACAGACAAAGACTTCCAAAATAAATGTAAAATGTGCTGGTTGTTTTTTGTTGTTTGTTTTTTTTTTTCAAATCTGTACACCCTCTAAAGCTTCACAAATACACCAGTACCAGTCCTGACAGAAATTCAAACTCCCATCAGGCTGTATGTTCAACAGAGTTTGGGTATGGTACGCTTCTTATATAAGGATTCACCTTTTCATCAGACCATCCCACACCTGCAACAAAGGCTAAGACTAATGTGCAGAGTCCTCCTGATCCAGGGAAGCCAAAGTAGATGCTGCCAAAAACAGCAAACATGGACAATCCAAGTGCAAAATATGATCTCTTCCATGCCAGAGATGCCTGCAGCCAAGGAAAGAGACAAACAAAAAAGCAACTTTCTTTAAGAAATGGAGGAAAAAAGGTACTTCTTCTAATTTTGAAAATAACAATTTGAAAAGAAAAATAAAAATTAACAATTTTGCAGGAATCAAAGCTTTCAAGTGAGACTTGAACTACTCATTTTGTTTGCAGGGGTTTTTTTGACATTAATTCCTAAGAAACATACGTTTTGAAAATTTAGTATTTTCTTTCCTCTGCCCATCCAAAATCTTACTGCCAATAGGCGAGGAACGCAATGCTGTGTTGTAACAGCCCTTCTATCAATTCTGTGATAACAGGATTTTCTACCTGTGCAGTCCAGTACTAAAACAGTTTATCCAACGAGAGATGAAATCCTTGCCACCGCAAATTTTTAAGGACAAGTCAAACAAACATTTGCCAGGGACATTTTTATGTGATTCAGTCTCACAGCAGACAGTTATATCTCTACCATTGTTCCCCATTCCTATCTATCTGTTTAGCTCCTGTATCACACTTATGTTATTTAATAATAAGAAAATTTGGTCCCACTGAGGGCAGTGGATGCTTTGCAAAGTGATTTCAGTAGTCCAGAACATATGTACTTTCTTCCATAATTTTCTGTTCATTTAATTGCCCCTCAATAGTAAGTTCATCTACCACTTTCTGTAAGATTAATTTTTATTGAAAGCAACACATTCTAATTAGCGCTAATGATATGGTCAATCACTTAAAGCCTCCAATATGTCTCCTTTATTAATTTTTAATCTTAGACCTACTGGATACACCTTATAGGAATAAATATGTCACATTAATCTAATACATTATTATTTTACTGTCTGAAATGGGTATCGGACCCTTCCTCCTTTACATGTGGACATTTCCACTACCTTTAATGAGACCAGGATGGTGAGCTGGGTTCCAAACTCTGCATCAGGAAGGACTATGAGATCATATATCATTATTGGTGCAGTGAACAAGTAATCACCTATAAAACACATTGTCACTTGATAGGCTTTGCAACCTGGAAGCTGTTAGCACTGTACACAGCTTTCCCAAAACCAGCTTCATGTGAAGCTTGGAAATGAATAACTGAAGCAAATCATCCCATCGTAAAGAACCTCTATCTTATAAAAAGTTTTTTTTACTGAGTTTTTACCTGATCATGGCTTGGAAAATATCGAATAAACATTCCCAGAATCCCCCCAGCTGCTATGCCAACAGCAACTTCCAGCACTCCACGGAGCACATTGTACAGAGTAGAACCTATTTAGCAAACAAAAAATGTGTTCAGTAAGCCATACACAGACCCTTCACACACAAACCACACTGTAGGCCTATGAGGGTGATTCCAGGACAGTGTCTGTTTTAAATTACTTGGGGCAAAGGAGTTGAGGAGGGAACCTTTGGGCCTGAAAGAACTGGATAGTGCAACTTTCTCTCTCTGAAAGCTCATGGCAAGAAAATGTGCAAGACAAGCCAGAGAAAGAGCCACTGCAAGAACTTTGCCAAACCCAGGGAAATTTGAAAGTGTTATGTTGGGCATGCAGGGACCAGACTTGGCAGCCAAGAGAGCAGACAGGGAGAAATGTTCTCTGAAAGTTATTGTGACCCACAACTCAGCAGACAATGTTACACCAAGACTTTTGAACAGGAGCAATTTCCATCTCAGTATTCAAGTCCATACATGAACTTTATAAGGAGATGTCATTAAGTTACAAACCAGTCGGTCATAACAGAGCACATGTTCTTCAAAATATCACTGTTTGCTCTGGATTTCGCCACGTACAGATTAACCAGCATACCGGAGGAGAAAGCCATTCCAAGGCAAGTGTTGAAGCCTGTGATAGCCAGAATGTCATCAATGCTGCCAGCTGCCATTAGCAAAGTTGGGACACCTTTCTCCACTCCATATCCCCCAGCTTGTAAAATCAGCATTGAGGGAACCACCACAGCAGGGGAGACTGCACCTACAACAAAACTGAAAGCACATAGGTTCAGGCTCTGTTAAAAAGAAAGCACTGAAATAAAATACTTCAAAATGTTCTGACCCTATGGTCAAATTCTTTTGAAGTGTAAAAAACCAGACCTTTACATAAGGTATTTTCCTTACCTTTCCCTTCTAATTACAAGCAGGGATATTTCTATGCAAATTGCAATCAGCTCTTACTTTCTGCTCAACTCAATAGTATTAAAAGGGCTCCAGACTGAAACTTGAGTCTACACTGCAGGCCAGTTATGCTCCCCTGATAGATACTTTCATTGTTCCATTTAGGAACCTGGTCTAGACATGCTTATGAGTCAGTAGCCCAGTTCCTTCTCATAAAATTCAGTGCGTGGCACAGGAGGAGTTCACCCATCTTGCTCCAGTATATGGCTCTGAACTATGTCCACCAATTTAGATAGAACTAGATGGAAAATATTTTCTCTTCAAGGATATTACTCCAGAATATATCACGCCATATCCTTATCCTGCGACTTGTGATAGGAAGACTGTCCTATGTGCATCTCTCTCGGGGGAAATACTGAATTCCAGTATGAAGATTCTCTTAAGTTGTGGTATAATTTTCTGTCCCTAAAAGCCCCCTGTGTTGTGGTTAGAGACTCGGGGATTGCACCATCCTTCTTCAAGTGCTCAGATCACAAACAAAGAAAAGTAATGATGCAAACACTCCTCCACAGCCTGGAAATATGACCTTTAAATCAGCCACAGAGCCAGACGTGAATGGAAGCGAACAACCACAGGGGCTAAGCACAGCTTCCTAACTGGCATTGAACTGAGGTCTCTGCTTGGCCTAGAGAACTAACCACACTTGGATCATTTAACTGCACCATGAAAACAGGCACCTCTGTCATACAGGAGAGGAGAAGATACATTACCCTAATATAAATCCCCACTGCCATGGCAAATGCAGGAGAAAGTAGGCAAGAACAGCAGCTGTGCATGTTTCTGAGAGGCACGGTCCAAAAGCAAGCCGTAAACAGACAGCTTTGAGCTTCTTAAGAGCCTGCAACAATACAAGCACATCAGTGTCTGTATCCTTGGCTTATAGAGAGGAAATACAGTTACAATCTGATCTGGTTTATTAAAAGAGTCCTGTCTGAGTTGCACTATAGGATGTCGTGGCCTAAGCTGGAGATAGACTCAAGCACAACGAGATTTGGGTGTAAAATTTCACGTGTGGCAGTGAATCTAGGTTTGACAAGGTTCCTGCATGTCACAGGAAGGAGTAGCAAAAAATTCTCTTTGGCTTCTTGTGCAAAGCAAACTAAATGTGAGAGGCTGGACTAGCTGGGAACCATTTGAAAAGTGTACCCTCAACACTGCTGACTTACCCACACTGACTTGAGGTCATTTGCTCCACCCACAAAAGATTTTGCTATAATCCCAGAAGTTGCATAAGCACCCACAAAAATCTAAGAAAAAAATCATGAGAAGTTGTAGAACTACATAACTTTGGCACAAGGAGCCATGCATCTCTTTCAGCTGTCTCTCACTGGATATCCTGAGCAGATTAAGTTCCTTTTGTCTCAGTTACTTTTTAAAAAAAATTTTCTCACAGCT